>NC_069499.1:175219721-175314721 GCF_027579735.1 Bombina bombina | reverse complement strand
GGTAATTTTAAATACAAAATTTGTTTTTTTAGCACACCTTACAAAAAGTTTAAATCAACATCTGGGAGTGCTGCCAATATGACCCAGTAATTACACAAACAAAGAGGTATCAGCGCACATCCATTTTCAAAAGCACAACATATTTTTTACTGCTGCAAAAAATTGCCTGCATATACATCAAGAGACAACTATTCTTTTTTAAATAATATTTTAAATAATAATATATAAATAAATAAATATATATATATATATATATATATATATATATATATATATATATATATATATATATATATATATATATACACACACACACATACACACACAGTATATACACACACACACACACATACCATACACACATATATTATACCAAAAAAACATCAGAAATATGTATTGTTTAATAAATAGAACATTGGAATGTGAAATATTAATATTTTCATGTCGGGTTAGCACACATGAAAATATGCGATCGGGTTTGCACACGAATAGGGTGTTATGTCCCCCCCCCCCCCCTTTTGTTTCCCCTCCATTGACTTTTATGGGGAAATATGTGAACGCACACACAATATTCTAACTTCGGCTTTTGCGCTCGTCTGGTTAGCGCAAGAGCAAAAACATTTCATTTTTAACTCATAATACGAGCGCAACAAGCTTACTTCTAGCACAATTAACGCTCAAGCAAGAGCGTTAAAAAGCGCTCCATTTATAATCTGACCCTTAACCCCTTAATGACCGCAGCACTTTTCCATTTTCTGTCCGTTTGGGACCAAGGCTATTTTTACATTTTTGCGGTGTTTGTGTTTAGCTGTAATTTTCCTCTTACTCATTTACTGTACCCACACATATTATATACCGTTTTTCTCGCCATTAAATTGACTTTCAAAAGATACCATAATTTTCATCATATCTTATAATTTACTATAAAAAACATTATAAAATATGAGGAAAAAATGGAAAAAAACACATTTTTTCTAACTTTGACCCCCAAAATCTGTTACACATCTACAACCACCAAAAAACACCCATGCTAAATAGTTTCTAAATTTTGTCCTGAGTTTAGAAATACCCAATGTTTACATGTTCTTTGCTTTTTTTGCAAGTTATAGGGCCATAAATACAAGTAGCACTTTGCTATTTCCAAACCACTTTTTTTCAAAATTAGCGCTAGTTACATTGGAACACTGATATCTGTCAGGAATACCTAAATATCCCTTGACATGTATATATTTTTTTTTAGAAGACATCCCAAAGTATTGATCTAGGCCCATTTTGGTATATTTCATGCCACCATTTCACCGCCAAATGCGATCAAATAAAAAATTTTTTCACTTTTTCACAAATATTTTCACAAACTTTAGGTTTCTCACTGAAATTATTTACAAACAACTTATGCAATTATAGCATAAATGGTTGTAAATGCTTCTCTGGGATCCCCTTTGTTCAGAAATAGCAGACATATATGGCTTTGGCTTTGCTTTTTGGTAATTAGAAGGCTGCTAAATGCCCCTGCGCAAAATACGCGTATTATGCCCAGCAGTGAAGGGGTTAATTAGGGAGCATGTAGGGAGCTTCTAGGGTTAATTTTAGCTTTAGTGTAGTGTAGTAGACAACCCCAAGTATTGATATAGGCCCATTTTGGTATATTTCATGCCACCATTTCACCGCCAAATGCGATCAAATTAAAAAAAAACGTTAATTTTTTCACAATTTTAGGTTTCTCACTGAAATTATTTACAAACAGCTTGTGCAATTATGGCACAAATGGTTGTAAATGCTTCTCTGGGATGCCCTTTGTTCAGAAATAGCAGACATATATGACTTTGGCGTTGCTTTTTGGTAATTAGAAAGTCGCTAAATGCTGCTGCGCATCACACGTGTATTATGGCTAGCAGTGAAGGGGTTAATTAGGTAGTGTGTAGGGAGCTTGCAGGGTTAATTTTAGCTTTAGTGTAGAGTTCAGCCTCCCACCTGACACATCCCACCCCCTGATCCCTCCCAAACAGCTCCCTTCCCTCCCCCACCCCACTATTGTCCCCGCCATCTTAAGTACTGGCAGAAAGTCTGCCAGTACTAAAATAAAAGATTTTTTTTTTTTTAAAAAGAAAAAAAGAAGAAGCATATTTACATATGCTGTGTTTAGGATCCCCCTTAGCCCCCAACCTCCCTGATCCCCCCCAAAACAGCTCTCTAAGCCTCCCCCTCTGCCTTATTGGGGGCCATCTTGGGTACTGGCAGCTGTCTGCCAGTACCCATTTTTCACAATCAAATATTTATTTAATTTTTATTTTTTGTTATTTCCCCCCACCCCCCCCCCCCCCCCCGACCAACCCCCACCACCTAAATACCGAATAAGGTGTTTTTTTTTAAAATTACTTGTCCCACTTTTATTTTGGGACACATTTTTTTCTGTAGTGCAGCGGTCCCCACCCGGTCCCTGCCCCGGCGCGCGCCCCCTCGTGCACGTGCGCGCGCCCCCGCGCGCGCCCGGACTTGCACGCCCACGATCCCGCCCCCCTCCACATGACAAGGGCCATCGATGGCCGCCACCCACCTCCCACACCGGCTCCCACCCACCAACGATACCGGCCATCGATGTCCGGTGCAGAGAGGGCCACAGAGTGGCTCTCTCTGCATCGGATGGCCATCTAAGGTTATTGCAGGATGCCTCCATATCGAGGCATCACTGCAATAACCGGAAAGCAGCTGGAAGCGAGCAGGATCGCTTCCAGCTGCTTTCCACACCGAGGACGTGCAGGGTACGTCCTCAGGCGTTAACTGCCTTTTTTCTGAGGACGTACCCTGCACGTCCTCGGTCATTAAGGGGTTAATAAAGCATATTTACCTTCCTCTAAAGGCTGCGACACACAGAGCGGTGCACGGAGTGATGATGCGGCTGTGTGCGCTCAGTGTGTCCTGCCTTTTCATCTCTGTGTGCTCAGCCACTTCAGGTTGCGTACCTGAGCGCTCAGAGTTGAAATGTTTCAGGAGCGATGCAACACGGTGAGAAACATCTGCTTTGCCTTTCGCCGCATCACTTGCAGTGTGCCACAGCCTTAAGATTTCTGTATACAATAAGAGGGGATTACTGATAAATAACAGTAGATATATATTTGTCATCTGATATTACCTGCTATGTACACTATGAGATAGTGACTCATAGTGCGTGACTGATAATTGTTGTCTACCACAACAGGTTAGCGTCTTGGCTAATCTATCATGTTTTATTTAGTGAAAGAAACAAACTGTGCAGTAATCTGCTAATCTGTTTTATAGTAAAGTGGATGCAGAACATTCCCATACTCCAAATGGCAAAAGAGCCAGTGGGGACGCTGAGGGAATCCTGCCAATTCCTTTCCATATCAAGCCTGATGTCCAAGGGGAGACTGGAGAGTGATGGGGGAGGGAAAGCATGGTGTCCCTTACAAATTCCTTCACAAATTGTAGAAAAGTCTAACATAACCGTTTTAAAAGCCGTGATATAAACGTAATGTACACACAGCCCTCATATCCGTGCCCCCGGCATCTCCACTAACTCAATCAAGCTCAAGTTTCACCACTTTCTCGAAAAAATATGAGCAGAAACTATGAATGAAAAGCCTGAGTGACCCACTTCTGCAGAAGAGGCTTTTAGTGTCAATGAAATGGTAAAGCAATTCACAGAGTATTAAAGGGACATTGCACGTGTATTTTTATCCTGTCTATAACATGACTTTTTAAAATGAATATATTCTGTTTTTGTAAAACTGATGGGTATACATATTTTTTTTTCTTGTTATTCTGCAAAACAACAACTGCTGTTGTGGTATAGAAAAAAATCACCCAATGTAATTTTTAATCTTTGCTATTATGCAATTTTAAATGGAATTCAACAGAAATGAAAACTGTGCTTGACACACTCACTAGAGAGGCTAGGATGCAAAACAATTTAGTACTTAATTACCGATATATACTAAGCACACACAAAAATACTTTAATATCCCTTTATTATGCGTAATATATTTTATGGCTACAGTGTGCCATTATTTATTATAAGTGTGCACGGACACAATAACATATTTACACATTTGCTCTATGTTCCATTTACCTCCCTTTTCTTTTTCCTAGTTCTATTAAATTAAACCGTCTTGTGTTTGACATTTAGGATAATGTTATATCACTGTTCACTTAAAGTGACAGTCAAGTCCAAAAAAAACTTTAATTTTTCAAATATGGCATGTAATTTTAATCAACTTTCCATTTTACTTTTATCAACAATTTTGCTTTGTTCTCTTGGTATTCTATTTGAAAGCAAACCTACGGCTAGATTTAGAGTTTTGTCGGTAAGGACCCGCGTAGCTAACGCCAGCTTTTTTCTGGCCGCACCATAAAAATAACTCTGGTATTGAGAGTCCACATAAAGGCTGCGTTAGGCTCCAAAAAAGGAGCGTAGAGCATATTTAACGCAGCTTCAACTCTCGATACCAGAGTTGCTTACGCAAGCGGTCAGCCTCAAAAACGTGCTCGTGCACGATTCCCCCATAGAAAACAATGGGGCTATTTGAGCTGAAAAAAACCCTAACACCTGCAAAAAAGCCGCGTTCAGCTCCTAACGCAGCCCCATTGTTTGCTATGCGGAAACACTTCCTACGTCTGCACCTAACACTCTAACATGTACCCCGAGTCTAAACACCCCTAACCTTACACTTATTAACCCCTAATCTGCCGCCCCCGCTATCGCTGACACCTGCATATTATTATTAACCCCTAATCTGCCGCTCCGTAAACCGCCGCTACTTACATTATCCCTATGTACCCCTAACATCGCCGACCCCTATATTAGATTTATTAACCCCTAATCTGCCCCACAACGTCGCCTCCACCTGCCTACACTTATTAACCCCTAATCTGCCGAGCGGACCGCACCGCTATTATAATAAAGTTATTAACCCCTAATCCGCCTCACTAACCCTATAATAAATAGTATTAACCCCTAATCTGCCCTCCCTAACATCGCCGACACCTAACTTCAATTATTAACCCCTAATCTGCCGACTGGAGCTCACCGCTATTCTAATAAATGTATTAACCCCTAAAGCTAAGTCTAACCCTAACACTAACACCCCCCTAAATTAAATATAATTTTAATCTAACGAAATTAATTAACTCTTATTAAATAAATTATTCCTATTTAAAGCTAAATACTTACCTGTAAAATAAATCCTAATATAGCTACAATATAAATTATAAATGATATTATAGCTATTTTAGGATTAATATTTATTTTACAGGTAACTTTGTATTTATTTTAACCAGGTACAATAGCTATTAAATAGTTAAGAACTATTTAATAGCTAAAATAGTTAAAATAATTACAAAATTACCTGTAAAATAAATCCTAACCTAAGTTACAATTAAACCTAACACTACACTATCAATAAATTAATTAAATAAAATACCTATAATTATCTACAATTAAACCTAACACTACACTATCAATAAATAAATTAAATACAATACCTACAAATAACTACAATGAAATAAACTATCTAAAGTACAAAAAATAAAAAAGAACTAAGTTACAAAAAATAAAAAAATATTTACAAACATAAGAAAAATATTACAACAATTTTAAACTAATTACACCTACTCTAAGCCCCCTAATAAAATAACAAAGCCCCCCAAAATAAAAAAATGCCCTACCCTATTCTAAATTACTAAAGTTCAAAGCTCTTTTACCTTATCAGCCCTGAACAGGGCCCTTTGCGGGGCATGCCCCAAGAAGTTCAGCTCTTTTGCCTGTAAAAAAAAAAACATACAATAAACCCCCCAACATTACAACCCACCACCCACGTACCCCTAATCTAACCCAAACCCCCCTTAAATAAACCTAACACTAAGCCCCTGAAGATCTTCCTACCTTATCTTCACCATACCAGGTTCACCGATCGATCCAGAAGAGCTCCTCCGATGTCCTGATCCAAGCCCAAGCGGGGGGCTGAAGAGGTCCATGATCCGGCTGAAGTCTTCATCCAAGCGGGGCAGAAGAGGTCTTCCATCCGATTGAAGTCTTCATCCAAGCGGGATCTTCTATGGTCATCCATCCAAAGCGGAGCGGCAGGATCCTGAAGACCTCCGACGCGGAACATCCATCCTGGCCGACGACGAATGACGGTTCCTTTAAATGTCGTCATCCAAGATAGCGTCCCTCGAATTCCGATTGGCTGATAGGATTCTATCAGCCAATCGGAATTAAGGTAGGAATATTCTGATTGGCTGATGGAATCAGCCAATCAGAATCAAGTTCAATCCGATTGGCTGATCCAATCAGCCAATCGGATTGAACTTGATTCTGATTGGCTGATTCCATCAGCCAATCAGAATATTCCTACCTTAATTCCGATTGGCTGATAGAATCCTATCAGCCAATCGGAATTCGAGGGACGCCATCTTGGATGACGTCATTTAAAGGAACCGTCATTCGTCGTTCAGTCGTCGGCCAGGATGGATGTTCCGCGTCGGAGGTCTTCAGGATCCTGCCGCTCCGCTCCGGATGGATGACCATAGAAGATCCTGCTTGGATGAAGACTTCAATCGGATGGAAGACCTCTTCTGCCCCGCTTGGATGAAGACTTCAGCCGGATCATGGACCTCTTCAGCCCCCCGCTTGGGCTTGGATCAGGACATCGGAGGAGCTCTTCTGGATCGATCGGTGAACCTGGTATGGTGAAGATAAGGTAGGAAGATCTTCAGGGGCTTAGTGTTAGGTTTATTTAAGGGGGGTTTGGGTTAGATTAGGGGTATGTGGGTGGTGGGTTGTAATGTTGGGGGGGGGTATTGTATGTTTTTTTTTTACAGGCAAAAGAGCTGAACTTCTTGGGGCATGCCACGCAAAGGGCCCTGTTCAGGGCTGGTAAGGTAAAAGAGCTTTGAACTTTAGTAATTTAGAATAGGGTAGGGCATTTTTTTTATTTTGGGGGGCTTTGTTATTTTATTAGGGGGCTTAGAGTAGGTGTAATTAGTTTAAAATTGTTGTAATATTTTTCTTATGTTTGTAAATATTTTTTTATTTTTTGTACTTTAGTTTATTTCATTGTAGTTATTTGTAGGTATTGTATTTAATTTATTTATTGATAGTGTAGTGTTAGGTTTAATTGTAGATAATTATAGGTATTTTATTTAATTAATTTATTGATAGTGTAGTGTTAGGTTTAATTGTAACTTAGGTTAGGATTTATTTTACAGGTAATTTTGTAATTATTTTAACTATGTTAGCTATTAAATAGTTCTTAACTATTTAATAGCTATTGTACCTGGTTAAAATAAATACAAAGTTACCTGTAAAATAAATATTAATCCTAAAATAGCTATAATATAATTATAATTTATATTGTAGCTATATTAGGATTTATTTTACAGGTAAGTATTTAGCTTTAAATAGGAATAATTTATTTAATAAGAGTTAATTAATTTCGTTAGATTAAAATTATATTTAATTTAGGGGGGTGTTAGTGTTAGGGTTAGACTTAGCTTTAGGGGTTAATACATTTATTAGAATAGCGGTGAGCTCCAGTCGGCAGATTAGGGGTTAATAATTGAAGTTAGGTGTCGGCGATGTTAGGGAGGGCAGATTAGGGGTTAATACTATTTATTATAGGGTTAGTGAGGCGGATTAGGGGTTAATAACTTTATAATAATAGCGGTGCGGTCCGCTCGGCAGATTAGGGGTTAATAAGTGTAGACAGGTGGAGGCGACATTGAGGGGGGCAGATTAGGGGTTAATAAATATAATATAGGGGTCGGCGGTGTTAGAGGCAGCAGATTAGGGGTACATAAGTATAACGTAGGTGGCGGTCGGCAGATTAGGGGTTAAAAAAATTTAATCGAGTGGCGGTGATGTGGGGGGACCTCGGTTTAGGGGTACATAGGTAGTTTATGGGTGTTAGTGTACTTTAGAGTACAGTAGTTAAGAGCTTTATGAACCGGCGTTAGCCCAGAAAGCTCTTAACTACTGAATTTTTTCCTGCGGCTGGAGTTTTGTCGTTAGATGTCTAACGCTCACTTCAGACACGACTCTAAATACCGGAGTTAGAAAGATCCCATTGAAAAGATAGGATACGCAATTTACGTAAGTGGATCTGCGGTATGGAAAAGTCGCGGCTGAAAAGTGAGCGTTAGACCCTTTTTTGAGTGACTCCAAATACCGGCGGTAGCCTAAAACCAGCGTTAGGAGCCTCTAACGCTGGTTTTCACGGCTAACGCCAAACTCTAAATCTAGGCCCTAGGAAGGTGCATATGATGATTTCTAAGCCCTTGAAGACTGCCTCTATTTTATTTACTTTTCACAGCAGGGGAGAGCTAGCTCATGTAGGCCATATAGATAGCATTGTGATCACGCCCGTGGCTAGTGGCAGACACTGCACTAATTGGCTAAAATGCAAGTCAATAGATAATAACTAAAAGTCATGTGATTAGGGGCGGTCAGAAGATGCTTAGATACAAGTTAGTCACAGAAGTAAAAAGTGTATTAATATAACAGTGTTGGTTTTGCAAAACTGGGGAATGGGTAATAAAGGGATTATCTATCTTTTTAAGTAATGTTGGTCACCCGGAAAACATGAGATTGGGGGGTGGCAGCGGTGTAATACTTTTCAATATTATAACATTTTCTATTATTAATAAATTTTATTTAAAGTGACAGTCTACTCCAGAATTATTATTGTTTAAAAACATAGATAATCCCTTTATTACCCATTCCCCTGTTTTGCATAACCAACACGGTTATAATAATATACTTTTTACCTCTGTGATTACCTTGTGTCTAAGCCTTTGCAGACTGCACATTTATTTCAGTTCTTTTGACAGACTTGCATTTAGTCAATAAGTACCCTCATATTCTTAACTCCATAGGTGTGGTCACAATGTTATCTGTATGGCAAACATGAACTAATGCCTTCTAGCTGTGAAAAAATGACAAATGCATTGAAATAAGGGGCGGCCTTAATGGGCTTAGAAATTAGCATATGAGCCTAGCTAGGTTTAGCTTTCAACAAAGAATACCAAAAGAACAAAGCAAATTTGATGATAAAAGTGAATTGGAAAGTTGTTTAAAATTGCATTCCCTATCTGAATCATGAATGTGTAATTTTGACTAGACTGTCCCTTTAAGCTATCCAAAAAAAAAAAAAAAAAAAAGTAATAATAGCTAATTTGCTTATACTGGCTAAAAATGTTAGCTGGGTGGTGTGCCCATTATGGGCCAGATTATGAGTGGAGTGCAAGCATGATATTGGGTTTTCCCGTTCATTTTCATATTACAAGTTGAAAGTAAACGTAATTGTTTGAGCGCAATTGAAGTTCACGCTCGTCATTAACTGTTTCACACAACAACAAAAAGTGTCAAAAACCCATAAAAATTTATTACAAAGTACAGTTACACTCATAGTAATACTATCTAATAAAAAAATAATTTAAAAAAAATATTGCACAAAAAAGTTATTATCAAAGATATGGATCTCAGGTGTTAGAAATAAAAAAGGCAGGTAAAGAGATTTAACATAAATATTTAGATATGTATGTCTATGTGTAAAGATTATATATATATATATAAATATATATATTTACAGACCTATATACACATATAAATACATATGTACACATATATATTTATATATGCATTGGGACCCTTTGCAGTTCAAAAAAAAAATGTGTTATGATGTGTATTTACTGTAAATATTTCACATTCCAATGTTCTGCACATGGCAGAATACGTTCCAAGTATTTATAAATATATATTCCTAAATATATCTGTACATTTCTATACCTATATATAATCATCATATATATAGCTTCATCATATATATATATAACTATAGAGATATGTTACCAATATACCATCAGATATATGCAGAAATCTGTATTTATGAAAAAAATGGAACATATTCTATGTAAAGAACATTGGAATGTGAAATATTCAGATTTTCATGTTGGGTTAGCGCACATTAGAATATGGGATTGCGGATGACTTCTATAGCGGAATAGGTTAATGTGAGTGCAATTTTGTTTAAGTTTGGCTTTTTGTGAGCGTCTGGTTAGAGCGAGAGCAATAACTTTTTACTTTCGACTCATGATACCAGTGCAACCCTACACACACAAAAAGCTTACTTCTAGCGCAAATCGTGATCTAGCAGAAGCATCCAGTGGTCATCATTATAACTCTGTAGTACAAACAGTTTTGGATTTTAAGAGTAATGCCCAGTAGATGCACATAAAACTGTAGGGAGAAATATTTGTAAGATTTAAAGGGATATCAAATCCAATTTTTTTTTTCATGATTCAGATATAGCATGCAATTTTAAGCAACTTTCTATTTTGCTACTATTATCAAATGTCCTTCATTCTCTTGGTATCTTTATTTGAAAAGCAGGAATGTAGTACGCTTTGTTCTTTATACTGCTCTTATTGTATTTTTAAAAAAAGGCTATTGTAATAGCCAAAAACGCATTGAGCTTTTATTAATAAAATTCCTGAAGCTGCATCTGATAACGTCTTGTTGATTTTAAATAAAGGCTGATTTTTCACCTCTATCATGTGAGTATGCTCTGAATTTGCGCCACCAAGATGTTTGGGAAGTGCTGCACTATTGTAAGCTTTTGATTTTGAGGTGATCAAAGTTTGGAGAATCTTATCTGCAGAGGACGTGGACAGCTTCAAGTCCCTTAAAGTGCTACAGCGCCACCAAAGTCTGCTACATACACAAACACTATTGCATAGCTAAAAGCACATCTCTGAGCACACACACAAACCTCCCAACCATCCTTTCAGCAGCATCCCCCATTAGGGACTGCCCAATCTCGGCCCCGACACCTGCCGCCATGATCTATGTTGCAGCTCTGACCATAAAACACTGGTGGGTCATCACCCACAACTCTTCCCCGCCTCTCTGTCAAAGGAAATGTTTGTGATAGACAGACGGACAGATAAACTTAAGACAAGCAGCATTATGTGCTTCAGGCTCTGTAGTGATTTTGATTACCAGATATAAAAAAATGTCATGGTTGAACATTTTCCATCCTACAGGATTTTTCCTAGAGGCATCCAAAACTATAGGATCTATAGTCCCAGAGCGGTCTGCTGCTGATTCAGGTGATGTAAACTTGTACTTCTGAAATATTACACCAACATTTAGCAGAAAATATTTCCTACTTTGTTTTTTTTTTAAACACACACATATATATATATATATATATATATATATATATATATATATATATATATATATATATATATATATATATAACAATCTCTACAACATTCACTTACTAGATTTATTTATATAGACATATTTTCATACTTAAGAGAATTATATGCTCATTAAATTATAAGATGATTAATGAAGCTAAATCATAAAATGATTTACCTTAAGAAACCGTTTAATGAATAAAACAAAACAAGCAAGTTTAAACAGGAACAATAATATATGCAGTAAGTAGTTTCACAAAGGTCTCACTGCTTTCACAGTGGTTAGGGTTTCTAATTCCATAATATGCAAGGTGGGGGGAAAAAAAACTATTATTTTTTAAAATAAATAAAATAAGATTTTTTTAAATTTAAATCTGATTTTTTTAATATAAATAGGATTTTTTTTTAAAATAAATGCTTTTTGAGGCAAATCAATATAAAGATAAATTTCGATTTAATATATATTATAATCCTAATGTTATCTATCCTGAAACAAAAGCTACATATTCATGGCTGTAATGTTTAATCATTTTGTTAAATTAATTCTATTAATCAATTCCCAATACCATGCTTTCCTTGAAGTTTCTGTAATATTATTACTTATTATTATTTTTTTCTATCTAGAATATATTGTCACATATTATTGGTTTTGTAGTTCTCAAAGTTGCTGTTTCTGCAGAAATTATACACATCTTTTTCACAGCAAAAATGCTATAAAATAAAAATACAAAGTTGAGAAATATACCTTAAGGGATATTAACCCAAAATTGTGCTTCTAAATATTTTAATATCCATAAAGCAGTGGGCGCCACCATATTGTTACTTAGGTTACCTTTTCTGCTGAGACCAATTAGGAATGGTTATAAATAGCTTACTAGATTGTGCAACCAATGACTGAGTGGAATATAGCCGTGTCTGAACTTTCATGATTAACATGAGTTAGAAAGTCCATGATATTCAGAATTAAATTACAGGAAAGGAGAACAAAAAAAATAATTAAAGTATATTTCAAAGTCGTTTTACTACATGTAATTGAACAATTTATATTAATATTTTGAAGTGTTCAATATCCCTCTAAGTAAAATTACAATTTGTATTATGAAGGTAATCACTATATATTTCTCCTTCTAATAAAGTACAGCTTAAAAGTTGATCAAATATGAATGAGTAACCTATTAAACTGGAGATAGTTCACCTCCGAATAATTTCATAATTATTTATGTATTTCTAATGGTATAAAACTAAATCAGTAATTATAACTGGGGGGAAAAATAATCTGAAAACTGATAATTCTAAAAATTAAAATTGTAAGTGCAAAACTAAGATTTAAATTGAGTCTACTGAATAATGATTTAAATTGATTTGATTTAAATCAAATCCACCCTGCTCATATGCATAAATTATTTATTTGCTTTTTATTACAGCTCATAGAAGCTTCTATTTATTTTAGAAGCTAAAAATATTTACTTTAAGTGCAACAGAAGCAAAAGTACCAATGAGATTAGGTCTGATTTCATGTTGATTAACAGTGACTGAATAACACAAACTCCAGAATCCATACATATTATGTATCAGCAATTATGAACTTTATTGATGAATATCTATACACAAAATAATTCTTATAAAAACATTGAAGATTGCAATTTTGATAGAAATGTTTGCTCTGAAGTTAAGGCACACATCCGTTGTAAAATCTTATCCCCTTTCATTTGGCCAGTTAAAGGGACATTATACACTCATTTTTTCTTTGCATAAATGTTTTGTAGATGATCTATTTATATAGCCCATGAAGTTTTTTTTTTTTTTTAAATGTTTAGTTTTGCTTATTTTTAAAAAACATTGCTCAGATTTTCAGACTCCTAACCAAGCCCCAAAGTTTTATATGAGTACTGATGTATACCTTCTCCAGCTTGCTCCTGTTTGTGTAAAGGGTCTTTTCATATGCAAAAGAAGGGGGAGGGGGGAAAAGTGTCTTATTTCCCACTTGCAGTGGGCATTCCAGCTACCTTTTCAACAAAGCTAAACTGAAAGCTTCTAAGTAAGTTTTTAAACAGTTTTATACTGGATTTTTATATCAGTATCTGTGCATCTTATTCTTTATAGTAGTGTCTATTACATGCAGTTATATGAAAATGAGCGTATACTGTCCCTTTAAGGACAGATATAAATGAGCTCCTACAGTGATTAAACAATTGTTGTGTAACATGTTGCAGGGTAAAAGGTCTGGATCCTGCAGGATGCATTCCAGCCTCACCTGTGCTAAGAAAACACTATTTTCAGACTTTACATGAAAAGCAATAAACATAAATAATAAAATAAAAAAGGAGTTCAGTCATGTCATTTATATATTTTCTAAATGATGATTGGAACCTCATGTTCACCAACAAAGAGGATGATAAAAGTATTAAATACCTTTATTTAAAACTAAATATTGACAATAAAAATGTAATTTCTACTTCTCTCTTTATGAAACCCTTGGCTAGAAATTCTCTTTTAAGAGCAGATTCTTGTCATCTCCCTCACAGGCCCAAACTAAGAATAGGACATTCAAGGCATTTCCCCGGTGTGCCACGGCCAGTTGTGGGCTGGTGCCTTTTGTCTACAACAGGCTGATGAGTAATAAGTGTTTATTTTTTATATAAAGGGACAGTAAAGTCCAAATTAAACTTTCATGATTCAGATAGGGCATGTCATTTTAAACAACGTTCCAATTTACTTTTATCATCAAATTTGCTTTTTTCTCAATGTATTTTTTTTATTAAAGCCTAAACCTAGGTAGACTTTTAGACTGATTTATAAGACTCTGCAGTCCACATCTCATCTCACTGTCTGGCTGTGAATAGCTAATAACATGTACAGTTTTCATGTGAGATATATATATATATATATATATATATATATATATATATATATATATATATATATATATATATATATATATATATATATATATATATATATAAACATTATAGACACCCCAGTGGAGTTATTTAGGAGTCAGCAAAAATTGTCTGTCAAAAGATATGAGATAAGGAGTCAATCACAGAGGTAAAACGTATATTAATATAACAGTGTAGGTTATGCAAAACTGGGGAATAGTAAATAAAAGGAATTATCTATCTTTTAAAAACAATAACATTTTTGGTGTTGACTGTCCCTTTAAACATGAACTTCAATAGCTTCCATTATTTATTACATTTAACTGTTTTACAATTTAATTACAACCAATTTAGGAAACGCAGTGATGAGGGATGTTGAAAACTTTAAATTGAATGTCAAGTTTGATGAATCAGTGCCCAGTTTTTAAAAACCCTTTTAAAAACGGGCACTTTCATTCATCAAACTTTACATTTCACTTGTTTTGTTAAAATACTTACCTTTTAATCTTGAAAGCCGCTCCAGTGCTTCCCCTGCCCGTCACAAGCCTCTTCATATGTCAAAAATGACGAATTTGGCTTCCTCCAATCACGGCGTTGCCTCAGGCAATGATTCCCCTAGGGGGGGAAGCCGTTTTTGGAGGATGCCGTATTCCTCATTGCTGACGTATGAAATGGCGAGTGGCAGGAGGGGGAATCGATGGAGCGGCTTTCAAGATTAAAAGCTAAGTATTTTAACAAAACGAGTGAAATGTAAAGTTTGATGAATGAAAGTGCCCCTGTTTTTAATAGGGTTTTTAAAAATCGGGCACAGATTCATCAAACTTGACATTCACTTTAAATGTTATTGTAAATCAAACTAGTACATTATACTTGTCAGTTTTATGCAAGGTTAAATAACAATAGGGGATGGCAGTGAGTTGCTTGGCCTTAAAAAATCTGGGCCTATTTTTAGTCCCATTCTGGCCCTGCTTCCCCAAGTGAGTCCCTAAAGGTCAATATCTAAGGATTAAGAGAAATTGTACATCTCTGAAAATGTATTACAAACAGGCTGATGAATTAACAATTAGATTAAGAGGTTATAAATAGATTACTTTGGCTAGAATAATTAAATTGGCAGCAAACATTAATAGGGAAGACATTTAACAAAGAGCAATAAGGACAACGATACAAATATGTTTGCCTGTTCCCTTTTCATTACTCAATACAGTAGACAATATTATTCACATCTGCCCCTAAATAACTGATAAGAACTGCAAAACAATGCATTTTATACTAACATTATGACCATGGCTAGCCTTGTTGTTTGTAGGCTCAAGCCCAGATTGGCTCCTTCAAATCAGGCAAGTTGTGGGTGGAGTTTGGCTATTGAAAAACAATTGCAGTAAAAAAATAATATGTAATTTATTTTAAAAACATGTACACTTGACTGATAGGTTATTGTAAATCAAAACAGCATAAATATTAGGTCTATGAAAAGAACTGAAATAAGGGGGCAGTCTGCAGAGGCTTAGATACAAAGTAATCACAGAGGTAAAAAGAAAGTGTATTAATATAACCGTGCTGGTTATACAAAACTGGGGAATGAGTAATAAAAGGATTATCTATTTTTTTAAAAAACAGAATTTATGCTTAGCTGATAAATTACTTTCTCCAACGGTGTGTCCGGTCCACGGCGTCATCCTTGCTTATGGGAATATCTCTTCCCCAAAAGGAAATGGCAAAGAGCCCCAGCAAAGCTGGCCATATAGTCCCTCCTAGGCTCCGCCCACCCCAGTCATTCGACCGACGGACAGGAGGAAAAATATAGGAGAAACCATATGGTACCGTGGTGACTGTAGTTAGAGAAAATAATTCATCAGACCTGATTAAAAAACCAGGGCGGGCCGTGGACCGGACACACCGTTGGAGAAAGTAATTTATCAGGTAAGCATAAATTCTGTTTTCTCCAACATTGGTGTGTCCGGTCCACGGCGTCATCCTTACTTGTGGGAACCAATACCAAAGCTTTAGGACACGGATGAAGGGAGGGAGCAAATCAGGTTACCTAAACGGAAGGCACCACAGCTTGCAAAACCTTTCTCCCAAAAATAGCCTCAGAAGAAGCAAAAGTATAAAATTTTTAAAATTTGGCAAAAGTGTGCAGTGAAGACCAAGTTGCTGCCTTACATATCTGGTCAACAGAAGCCTCGTTCTTGAAGGCCCATGTGGAAGCCACAGCCCTAGTGGAGTGAGCTGTGATTCTTTCAGGAGGCTGCCGTCCGGCAGTCTCATAAGCCAATCGGATGATGCTTTTAAGCCAAAAGGAAAGAGAGGAAGAAGTCGCTTTTTGACCTCTCCTTTTACCAGAATAGACAACAAACAAAGAAGATGTTTGTCTGAAATCTTTTGTAGCCTCTAAATAGAATTTTAGAGCACGGACTACGTCCAAATTGTGTAACAAACGTTCCTTCTTTGAAACTGGATTCGGACATAAAGAAGGTACAACTATCTCCTGGTTAATATTCTTGTTAGAAACAACCTTTGGAAGAAAACCAGGCTTAGTACGCAAAACCACCTTATCTGCATGGAACACCAGATAGGGCGGAGAACACTGCAGAGCAGATAACTCTGAAACTCTTCTAGCAGAAGAAATAGCAACCAAAAACAAAACTTTCCAAGATAGTAACTTAATATCTATGGAATGTAAAGGTTCAAACGGAACCCCTTGAAGAACTGAAAGAACTAGATTTAGACTCCAGGGAGGAGACAAAGGTCTGTAAACAGGCTTGATCCTAACCAGAGCCTGAACAAATGCTTGAACATCTGGCACAGCTGCCAGTCTTTTGTGTAGTAGGACAGATAAAGCAGAGATCTGTCCCTTTAGAGAACTTGCAGATAATCCTTTCTCCAAACCTTCTTGTAGAAAGGAGAGAATCTTAGGAATTTTTATCTTATTCCATGGGAATCCTTTGGATTCACACCAACAGATATATCTTTTCCATATTTTATGGTAAATTTTTCTAGTTACCGGTTTTCTGGCCTGAACCAGAGTATCTATCACAGAATCTGAAAACCCACGCTTTGATAGAATCAAGCGTTCAATCTCCAAGCCGTCAGCTGGAGGGAGACCAGATTTGGATGTTCGAATGGACCCTGAACAAGAAGGTCCTGTCTCAAAGGTAGCTTCCATGGTGGAACCGATGACATATTCACCAGGTCTGCATACCAAGTCCTGCGTGGCCACGCAGGAGCTATCAAGATCACCGAGGCCGTCTGCTGTTTGATCTTGGCTACCAGCCTGGGAATGAGAGGAAACGGTGGAAATACATAAGCTAGGTTGAAGGTCCAAGGTGCTACTAGTGCATCTACTAGAGTCGCCTTGGGATCCCTGGATCTGGACCCGTAGCAAGGAACCTTGAAGTTCTGACGAGACGCCATCAGATCCATGTCCGGAATGCCCCATAATTGAGTTAGTTGGGCAAAGATCTCCGGGTGGAGTTCCCACTCCCCCGGATGGAATGTCTGACGACTCAGATAATCCGCTTCCCAGTTTTCCACACCTGGGATGTGGATCGCAGATAGGTGGCAGGAATGATCCTCCGCCCATTGAATTATTTTGGTCACTTCTTTCATCGCCAAGGAACTCCTTGTTCCTCCCTGATGATTGATATACGCAACGGTCGTCATGTTGTCTGATTAGAATCTTATGAATCTGGCCTTTGCTAGCTGAGGCCAAGCTCTGAGAGCATTGAAGATTGCTCTTAGTTCCAGAATGTTTATCGGGAGAAGAGACTCTTCCCGAGACCATAGTCCCTGAGCTTTCAGGGATTCCCAGACCGCGCCCCAGCCCACTAGACTGGCGTCGGTCGTGACAATGACCCACTCTGGTCTGCGGAAGCTCATTCCCTGGGATAGATGGTCCAGGGTCAGCCACCAACGGAGTGAATCTCTGGTCTTCTGATCTACTTGAATCACTGGAGACAAGTCTGTATAGTCCCCATTCCACTGTTTGAGCATGCACAGTTGTAATGGTCTTAGATGAATTCGTGCAAAAGGAACTATGTCCATTGCTGCAACCATCAACCCTACTACTTCCATGCACTGCGCTATGGAAGGACGTGGAACAGAATGAAGAACTTGACAAGTGCTTAGAAGTTTTGACTTTCTGACCTCTGTCAGAAAAATCCTAATTTCTAAGGAATCTATTATTGTTCCCAAGAAGGGAACTCTTGTTGACGGAGACAGAGAACTTTTTTCTATGTTCACCTTCCATCCGTGTGATCTGAGAAAGGCCAGAACGATGTCTGTATGAGCCTTTGCTTTTGACAGGGACGACGCTTGTATTAGAATGTCGTCCAAGTAAGGTACTACTGCAATGCCCCTCGGTCTTAGAACCGCTAGAAGGGACCCTATTACCTTTGTGAAAATCCTTGGAGCCGTGGCTAACCCGAATGGAAGGGCCACAAACTGGTAATGTTTGTCCAGAAAGGCGAACCTTAGGAACTGATGATGTTCTTTGTGGATAGGAATATGTAGGTACGCATCCTTTAGATCCACGGTAGTCATAAATTGACCTTCCTGGATAGTGGGTAGAATCGTTCGAATGGTTTCCATCTTGAACGATGGTACCCTGAGAAATTTGTTTAGGATCTTCAAATCCAAAATTGGTCTGAAAGTTCCCTCTTTTTTGGGAACTACGAACAGATTTGAATAAAATCCCATTCCTTGTTCCTTTATTGGAACTGGGTGTATCACTCCCATCTTTAACAGGTCTTCTACACAATGTAAGAACGCCTGTCTCTTTATTTGGTTTAAGGATAAGTGAGACATGTGGAACCTTCCCCTTGGGGGTAGTTCCCTGAATTCCAGAAGGTAACCCTGAGAAACTATTTCTAGTGCCCAGGGATCCTGAACATCTCTTGCCCAAGCCTGAGCAAAGAGAGAGAGTCTGCCCCCTACTAGATCCGGTCCCGGATCGGGGGCTACTCCTTCATGCTGTTTTGTTAGCAGCAGCAGGTTTCTTAGCCTGCTTACCCTTGTTCCAGCCTTGCATAGGCTTCCAGGCTGGTTTGGGCTGTGAGGCATTACCCTCTTGCTTAGAGGATGCAGCATTAGAGGCCGGTCCGTTCCTGAAATTGCGAAATGAACAAAAATTAGACTTATTCTTGGCCTTGAAAGGCCTATCTTGAGGAAGGGTGTGGCCCTTTCCCCCAGTGATGTCTGAGATAATCTCTTTCAATTCTGGTCCAAATAGAGTTTTACCTTTGAAAGGGATGTTAAGCAATTTTGTCTTGGATGATACATCCGCTGACCAAGACTTTAGCCAAAGCGCTCTGCGTGCCACAATTGCAAACCCTGAATTTTTCGCCGCTAATCTAGCTAATTGCAAAGCGGCATCTAAAATAAAAGAGTTAGCCAACTTAAGTGCGTGAACTCTGTCCATAACCTCCTCATATGGAGTCTCTCTACTGAGCGACTTTTCTAGTTCCTCGAACCAGAACCACGCTGCTGTAGTGACAGGAACAATGCACAAAAGGGGTTGTAGAAGGTAACCTTGCTGTACAAAAATCTTTTTAAGCAAACCTTCCAATTTTTTATCCATAGGATCTTTGAAAGCACAACTATCCTCGATAGGAATAGTAGTGCGCTTGTTTAGAGTAGAAACTGCCCCCTCGACCTTAGGGACTGTCTGCCATAAGTCCTTTCTGGGGTCGACCATAGGAAATAATTTCTTAAATATAGGGGGGGGAACAAAAGGTATGCCGGGCTTCTCCCACTCCTTATTCACTATGTCCGCCACCCGCTTGGGTATAGGAAAAGCGTCGGGGTGCACCGGAACCTCTAGAAACTTGTCCATCTTGCATAATTTCTCTGGAATGACCAAGTTGTCACAATCATCCAGAGTAGATAACACCTCCTTAAGCAGTGCGCGGAGATGCTCTAATTTAAATTTAAATGTCACAACATCAGGTTCAGCTTGTTGAGAAATTTTTCCTGAATCTGAAATTTCCCCATCTGACAAAACCTCCCTCATGGCCACTTCAGATTGGTGTGAGGGAATGACAGAACAATTATCATCAGCGCCCTCCTGCTCTTCAGTGTTTAAAACAGAGCAATCGCGCTTCCTCTGATATGCAGGCATTTTGGATAAAATATTTGCTATGGAGTTATCCATTACAGCCGTCAATTGTTGCATGGTAATAAGCATTGGCGCGCTAGATGTACTAGGGGCCTCCTGCGTGGGCGAAACTGGTGTAGACACAGTAGGAGATGATGTAGTATCATGTCTACTCGCCTCATTTGAGGAATCATCTTGGGCAATTTCATTATCTGTGGCAGTACTGTCCTTACTTTGTTTGGACGCTATGGCACAATTATCACACAATTTTAAATGGGGAGACACATTGGCTTTCATACATATAGAACATAGCTTATCCGAAGGCACAGACATGTTAAACAGGCTTAAACTTGTCAATAAAGCACAAAAAAACGTTTTAAAATAAAACCGTTACTGTCTCTTTAAATTTTAAACAGAAACACTTTATTACTGAATATGTGAAAAAGTATGAAGGAATTGTTCACAAATTACCAAAATTTCACCACAGTGTCTTAAAGCATTAAGAGTATTGCACACCAATTTTCAGAGCTTTAACCCTTAAAATAACGGAACCGGAGCCGTTTACAAATTTAACATCTATACAGTCCCAGCTACAGCCTTTGCTGAGACCTAACCAAGCCCAGAGGGGAATACGATACCAAATGACGCCTTCTAGAAACTTTTCCAGCTACTTTCAGATCCTCACACATGCATCTGCATGTCTTGCTCTCAAAAACAACTGCGCAGTAATGGCGCGAAAATGAGGCTCAGCCTACAACTGGGAAGGCCCTCCCTGACTGGAAAAGGAATCTAACATAGTGCCTGATGTTAAAAAACGTTCCCCAAGTTTATAAGTGTGAATTATCAGCATAAACATGTATAAAATGTCCAAATAAAGCAATCGATTTAGCCCATAAAAGTGTCTACCAGTTTTATAGCCCATATTAAGCCCTTTATTCTGTTTGAGACTAAGAAAATGGCTTACCGGTCCCCATGAGGGGAAATGACAGCCTTCCAGCATTACACAGTCTTGTTAGAAATATGGCTAGTCATACCTTAAGCAGAAAAGTCTGCTAACTGTTTCCCCCAACTGAAGTTTCTTCATCTCAACAGTCCTATGTGGAAACAGCAATCGATTTTAGTTACTGTCTGCTAAAATCATCTTCCTTTCACAAACAGAAATCTTCATCCTTTTCTGTTTCAGAGTAAATAGTAAATACCAGCACTATTTTAAAATAACAAACACTTGATAGAAGAATAAAAAAACTACATTTTAAACACCAAAAACTCTTAACCATCTCCGTGGAGATGTTGCCTGTGCAACGGCAAAGAGAATGACTGGGGTGGGCGGAGCCTAGGAGGGACTATATGGCCAGCTTTGCTGGGACTCTTTGCCATTTCCTGTTGGGGAAGAGATATTCCCACAAGTAAGGATGACGCCGTGGACCGGACACACCAATGTTGGAGAAAATAACAATTCTGGTGTAGACTGTCCCTTTAAGTAAAAAAGAAATTATAATAAATAAAAAATAAATCTCTAGTTCATTAGAGCAAGTCATTTTTTTATCACTATGTGTTTCACCCCTGCAATCACATAGGCAGTCCTGTTCAACAGCCTTGACAAGCATTGTAGTTCATAAGTAGAACACTGACAGGGAGCCCATCATTATTAGCACACAGAGTTAGAGATAATAAACAGCTAGGATCAGTGGAGCAAATTAGAGAAGGTCAGTTATTATTTTGAAGGTCATTAAACATATTTTTAACCTGTTGCTGATATTTTTCAGAATGGGATGATTCTGGATCACTTGAATTGTAAATATTTTATTTGGAGAAAAGAAAAATAATGTTAATAATTGTGCTTTTAAACTTTTTTTGCAAAGTGTCATTGTGAATAAGATGCCATTAGATTTGCATTTTTTTTTAAATAAATCTGAATATATGCTAAATTGTATATATGTCTGAATGAGTTTTGTAGATCGCAAGCAAGAAACATGCATGCATTATAGTTTCTAACAAATACAAATTGCATTGGAATGTCCCTTTAATAGAGTAGCCCAAAATATCAGAGGTCAGCAAATGCCGTCACTGATCACAGTTAAACTAGACCACAGAGCTAATACGGTTGTCTCCTTTCACCACAGCTCCATTACTCAATCAGATAATAAAACTGTGGTTTATTATTGAATATATAAAAGGTACAATAACCTGGGTAAACATTTTAATTCATATTATAGGACCCAAAATATATTAATACCAGCAATGAATGTTTACATTGTATGTTACAAATTACATTTCAGTTGCTATAAATAGATGCCAGGGAGTATTCAATTACTTAAGATAAAAAAAAAAAAAAAAAAAATGTTTATATATATATATATATATATATATATATATATATATTTATAATGATCTCAGCAGAAATAAAAAAAAAAAAAAGTTTCCACTACCATGTAGGTCGCTTGCTCACAAGAGGATAACAATTAGTAAATAAAATAATTGTCTACGTTTAATGTGAACACACTTAGCAGCAAAGCCAGGATTATTACATCCTTAATTCAAACGTCTTCTTCTCATTCAGCCAAGTGAATGGATACCAGGAAGGAAACCGATCATTGTTGCAAATATTATATAATGTAATTATCATCAAACTTCCTCTTCTTGTGCGGTTACAGCATTCAAGGGCCTAAAAGAGTGACAGATGCAATTAACCCCTTGGATAATAAAAGATGCTTTCAGGGAAACATGTGAAAGTGATCTATGATTTAAATCTGTCTTTCTCCCTAACTCCTACATATCTGTCCATCTGTTTATAGAGAGGCTATGTGCATAAACCACTGTATAATTCCGTTGCTAGCACAAAGTACACAAGAGAGACATATTTGCAATACATGTTTATCAGGTTAAAGAGTTGTATTTGAAAGGTAGAAGTAAAACGCGTAGTTACACAAACGCATTGAAAGCTTCCGCTAAGTGCATGGGACAATAAACTAAACATAACTGCCACCCACTGTTTTGTTTTTGGAAGCAAATAAACATTGTATTCCATGTAGCAAATGCTGTATGATATATACTAGCAAATATCAGTATTGCTGATTCTCTAGGAATAAAATGTCAAGTGTATTAAAAAAAGACAGTAAAGTCAAAACTAAAACTTACATGATTCAGACAGAGCATGCAGTTTTAAACAACTTGTCAGTTTACTTCTGTTATTCAATTTGCTGTGTTCTCTTGGTATTCTTTGTTAAAATCATACCTAGGTAGGCTCAGGAGCAGAAATGCACTACTAGGAGCTAGCTGCTTGTTAGTGGTTGCAAATATAAGCCTCTTGTCATTGGCTTATCCGATGTATTTAGCTAGCTCCCAGTACTGCATTAGTGGTTCTTCAACAAAGGATACCAAAAGAATGAAAATGAATCAAATTTAATAGAAGTTCATTGAAAAATGGTATAATATAAATACACACACACATTATATATATATATATATATATATATATATATATATATATATATATATATATATATATACACATACACATACATACATATACACACACACACATACACACACTCATACATATTTATACATATATACACACACAAATATACATACACTCACCGGCCAGTTTATTAGGTACACCTGTTCAATTGCTTGGTAACACAAATTGCTAATCAGCCAATAAAATGGCAGCAACTCAATTAATTTATGCATCTAGAAGTGGTGAAGACGACTTGCTGAAGTTCAAACCAAGCATCAGAATGGGGAAGAAAGGGGATTTAAGTGACTTTGAACGTGGCATGGTTGTTGGTGATCTGAGTATTTCAAAAACTGCTGATCTACTGATCTACTGAGATTTTCACGCACAACCATATCTAGGGTTTACAGAGAATGGTCCAAAAAAGAGAAAATAGGTATGCAGAATACCATCTCTGAATGCACAACACGTTGAAACTTGAAGCACATGGGCTAGAGCAGCAGATGACCACACAGAGTGCCACTCCTGTCAGATAAGAACAGGAAGCTGAGGCTACAATTCGCACAGGCTCACCAAAATTAAACAATAGAAGATTGGAAAAACGTTGCCTGGTCTGATGAGTCTCGATTTCAGCTGCGACATTCAGATGGTAGGGTCAGAGCTTAGCGTAAACAACATGAAAGCATGGATCCATCCTGCCTTGTATCAACAGATTAAGTTGGTGGTGTAATGGTGTGGGGGATATTTCCTTGGCACACTTTAAACCATGCTCAATTGGTACTAAGGGGCCCAAACGCCACGGCCTGAGTATTATTGCTGACCATGTCCATCCCTTTTTGACTACAGTGTACCCAGCTTCTGATGGCTACTTCCAGCAGGATGATGCACCATGTCACAAAGTTCAAATCATCTCAAACTGGTTTCTTGAACATGACAATGAGTTCACTGTACTCCAATGGCCTCCACAGTCACCAGATCTCAATCCAATAGAGCACCAATTGGGCAGTGGTGGAACAGGAGATTTGCATCATGGGTTTCATGTATCTTTGATCACAAACAATTATGTACCCTCACCCAAAAACTATTGCCTTTGAAAATGCAGTCTCTCAAAGCCACAGCAAAGCATTAATTTCAGCATTTATTGTGTATTTTTTACTGTTGATTGAGTTTTACAGACACACGAGGCCTTACCAGATATTATTAGTTTGTGACCTTTGCTTTTTTAACTAAACCTTTTCGTTTAGTGCTCAGCAATGTTTCATATGAGAAACAGAAACTTCATATTACATAGTTTACTCTTTCACTAGACACAAACTATGTAAATTCTTACTTTAAATAAGGGTTCTTCAAACCATGGGTAGGGACCCATTACTGGGTTGCAACGCATTGGTGGTGGTGTGTGTGTTGTAGGAGAGCGTGTGGTGTGTGTGTTGTAGAAGAGCGTGTGGTGTGTGTGTTGTAGAAGAGTGTGGTGTGTGAGTGTTGTAAAATAGTGTGTGGTTTGTGTGTGTTGTAAAAGAGTGTGTGGTTTGTGTGTGTTGTAGAAGAGTGTGTGGTTTGTGTGTGTTGTAGAAGAGTGTGTGGTTTGTGTGTGTTGTAGAAGAGTGTGTGCTGTAGAAGAGTGTATGTGTGGTGGGTGTGTGGTGTATGTGTGTGTTGTAGAAGAGTGGTGGTGTGTGTTGTAGAAGAGTGTGTGGTGTGTGTGTGCAGTAGAAGAGTGTGTGATGTGTGTTGTAGAAGAGTGTGTGATGTGTGTTGTAGAAGAGTGTGTGGAGTGTGTGTGTTGTAGAATAGAGTGTGGTGTGTGTTGTAGAAGAAGAGATTGTGGTATGTGTTGTAGAAGAGTGTGCGGTGTGTGTTGTGGAAAAGTGTGGTGTGTGTGTGTGTGTTGTACAAGAGAGTGTGTGGTGTGTGTGTATAAATAATAAACTTATAACTTTTTAAACATAGGTATCTGTAATTTTCTTATTGAACTTTAAGAGAGATTTCCTATTTTACTATGTCAACTTAAATTGAACTTCATACATATTCTCATTTACATTTGCACTTCATAAAATCAGACTCAGCCAAGCAACTCAAGTGGCCACGGTTGGCAGTTTAAAAAAAAAAAAATCCCACTGGGACTAGATCTTTTAAATTTAAATAGCCAGTGTTTATGGATCTTGGTCAACTTTTCACATTTCAAGATGATGTAGGGAAATTCTATGATTTGTTTTTCAAGTTATCAAAGAAAAACTGTAGAAGCTTGCTCTGTCAAACTTCTGAGGTTGTGAAAGTTCCACAATAGAAATAAATCCACATGGGAATAGACAGTTTGCTGAAGTATGCGCTCAGATTGTTCAAAGAACTACATTAGCATAACTTCAGACAGTAATAATCACAAGGACAAATAAACCACACACTGCTATGAATTTTGATTAACACTCCATTTATAAATAAACATTTTTTTAAAGCTGAAATCTATACCTAATTTTTGGTGGGACAAAGAAAAAAAATTAGAATATAACAATGATTCTTCACTTCAACAAATTTATTTCCAGTGTTCACTACAGAAATGCTGCCAGCCGGGTGGAATTATCAAGTAGCCGGTGGGGTAGTATAATATTTTCTAATATAATGTAATGTAATTTTCTGCTATCCAAATGCAAATTATTTGCATAATTTAACAAATGTATTTAATGATAATTTGTGCAATAAAAATGTAACATGTTTAATATTAGCTAATTTTACCTTAATATTGGCTAAAATTTAAGCCGGGTGGTCAGATCAGTCGGGTGGTGCACCTGCTGAAAAGGTCCTAGGGAGAACACTGATTTCTATTGACATATTTCTTAATACATTTTCTGGGCCTGTTATAAATACCTTTTTACCAGATATCAGCAAGAAACTTTGCTGCAAATAAGAATTGTGTGTAAAATGTGTATGTTAAAGGGGAAATTAAACCCATGTTTTATGAAGTTTCTAATTTGCTTCTATTATCAAATTGACTTTGTTCTCATATATTCTTTGTAGAGGAGGATGCCTAGGTAGGTAGTGTGTCACTGTATAGCAGTAAACTCTGCTGCCATCTAGTGCTCTTGCAAATGTATTATTACATTGTTAATAGCATTCTTGCAAAACTGCTGCCATATAGTACTCTAGACATGTGTACGATCCTGGGTCTAGATACAGCATTTTAACAAAGGATATCAAAAGAACTAAGTAGATTAGACAAAAATTGGAAAAAAACAAAAAACAAATGAGAGTAGACACTACTAGTCAGGTCCCTCAAACAAGACAAAAACTCAGTTTTAAACCCAATAACAGCAATTTCATTTTCCAATATTTCAGAAGAGTGTGTGTTAACAGTAACATTGACCGACCATTGATTTCTTTCTTGTGCAGATTATACCCATTGCTATAATATATTTAAAACTTCCAATAATATAAATTCAATTTCATACACATCAAATCTATACTTCATTACTGAAATACAATTTGCATTTTTTTGGTTACATGACACAAATCATATATAAAAATATATGTTTAGTGTGCTCCTTTTATTTTTTGTTAGACACTGAAAATTAGCATACATATTTAATTTTTTTGTTGTTGCATTTATCTACTGGACTGGAAAGCTGGCTATATTACTTCACTTTTAGCTATCATTATATATGGCTCGTAGCTGGGGTTAGGAACTACTGTTTTAGGTAGATAGCCCAGTGTAAAGGTGATTTTTCTGCAGTTTTTTCCTATGACCAATAGAAAATCAGTTATCAATTGAATGGAGGTTGACACTTAAAGGGACACTAAACCCAAACATTTTTCTTTCATAAATCAGATAAAGCATTCAATTTTAAGCAACTTTCTAATTTACTTCTATTATCAAATTTTCTTCGTTTTCTTGCTATCTTTATTTGAAAAAGAAGGCATCTAAGCTATGGAGCCAGCAAATTGTTGGTTCAGAACCATGGATAGCACTTGTTTATTAGTTCTGTCCAATCAGCAAGGACAACCCAGGTTGCTCACCAAAAATGGGCCGGCATCTAAACTTACATTCTTGCTTTTCAAATAAACATACCAAGAGAATGAAGAAAATTTGATAATAGGAGTAAATTAGAAAGTTGCTTAAAATTGCATGCTCTATCTGAATCACGAAAGAAAAAATTTGGGTTCAGTGTCCCTTTAATTTAATTTGTCTTTGAAGCTCATCCACGTTAAAAAGCAAATCTGTATTCCTAGAGAATTAGAATGGATAACTAACACCTTGACCTGACTTTAAATATCTGTATATATTTTAAACAAAGTGCCTTCAGGGATATCAAAACTTCAAAAGTTTTATTTTAACCATTAACAAAATTAAATAAAACAATGCTTAAAAATAATTCTGCATTTATTATTAGATCATACTTAAAGGGAAACTAAAGTGATAGCAATGAAGTATAAAAATCAATTATTTTAAAAAATATAATCCTTAACTCTCACCAATCCATATACATGTATATTTTAATTTAATCAGATTTTTTTTAAATTTAAATAGATTTAAATAGATGTTTTCTTTAAATAAGGTACATTATAATCCAAAAGGTTATTAAAGGGACAGTCAAGTAAAAAAAAAAAAAAAAACTGTCATGATTCAAACAGGGCATATAATTTAAACAACTTTCCAATTTACTTTTATCACCAATTTGGCGTTGTTCTCTTGATATTCTTAGTTGAATGCTAAACCTAGGAGGCTCATATGCTAACTTCTTAGACCTTGAAGGCCGCCTCTAATCTGAAAGCATTTTGACAGTTTTTCACCATTAGAGAGCATTAGTTCATGTGTTTCACATAGAACATTGAACAACATTGAGCTAATGCACATGAATTTACCGGGGAGTGAGCACTGTTTGGCTAAAGTGCAAGTCTGTCAAATAAACTGAAATAAGGGGACAGTCTGCAGAGGCTTAGAAACAAGGTAATTACAGAAGTAAAATGTGTATTATTAGAACTGTGTTTGTTATGCAAAACTGGGTAATGGGTAATAAAGGGACCATCTATCTTTTCAAAAACAACAACAAAGATTTGGTGTTGACTGTCCCTTTAAATCATTAATTTTCTGATATAACTGGAAAATTAATCTGAAGAGTTACTATTCTAAAAATAAAACCTTTATGTAGAGAACCATGGTTTAAATTGATTTAAATTGAGTCTTACGGGTAATTATTTTAACCCCTTCACTACCGAGACTTTCAGAGAAGAACTTGCCCAAAATACAGAAGAATTTTTAGCATTTTTGCTATCACTCAATTTAAACAGAAATAGAGCCTTGTTTTTTCGTTTTTTTATTTACCTGTCAAAAAATAATAAAAAATAATATATATATATATATATTTTTAAGTAGACAACCCACGGTTTTGATCTAGACCCATTTTGGAATATTTTATGCCACTATTTCCCACGCCAAATGCAATCATATAAAAAACATAATTTATGCTTACCTGATAAATTTATTTCTCTTGTAGTGTATCCAGTGCACGGATCATCCATTACTTGTGGGATATTCTCCTTCCCAACAGGAAGTTGCAAGAGGATCACCCACAGCAGAGCTGCTATATAGCTCCTCCCCTAACTGCCATATCCAGTCATTCGACCGAAACAAGCCGAGAAAGGAGAAACCATAGGGTGCAGTTGTGACTGTAGTTTAATTGAAATTTAGGCCTGCCTTAAAAGGACAGGGCGGGCCGTGGACTGGATACACTACAAGAGAAATAAATTTATCAGGTAAGCATAAATTATGTTTTCTCTTGTTAAGTGTACCCAGTCCACGGATCATCCATTACTTGTGGGATACCAATACCAAAGCTAAAGTACACGGATGATGGGAGGGACAAGGCAGGAACTTAAACGGAAGGAACCACTGCCTGTAGAACCTTTCTCCCAAAAACAGCCTCCGAAGAAGCAAAAGTGTCAAATTTGTAAAATTTTGAAAAGGTATGAAGCGAAGACCAAGTCGCAGCCTTGCAAATCTGTTCAACAGAAGCCTCATTTTTAAAGGCCCAGGTGGAAGCCACAGCTCTAGTAGAATGAGCTGTAATCCTTTCAGGGGGCTGCTGTCCAACAGTCTCATAGGCTAAACGGATTATACTCCGAAGCCAAAAAGAAAGAGGTTGCCGAGGCCTTTTGACCTCTCCTCTGTCCAGAGTAAACAACAAACAGGTTAGATGTTTGACGAAAATCTTTAGTAGCTTGTAAGTAAAACTTCAAGGCACGGACTACGTCTAGATTATGCAAAAGACGTTCCTTCTTTGAAGAAGGATTAGGACACAATGATGGAACAACAATCTCTTGATTGATATTCTTGTTAGAAACCACCTTGGGTAAAAACCCAGGTTTTGTACGCAGAACTACTTTATCTGAATGAAAGATCAGATAAGGAGAATCACAATGTAAGGCAGATAACTCAGAGACTCTTCGAGCCGAGGAAATAGCCATCAGAAACAGAACTTTCCATGATAAAAGTTTGATATCAATAGAATGAAGGGGTTCAAACGGAACCCCTTGAAGAACTTTAAGAACCAAGTTCAAGCTCCATGGAGGAGCAACAGGTTTAAACACAGGCTTAATCCTAACTAAAGCCTGACAAAATGCCTGAACGTCTGGAACTTCTGCCAGCAATCTGTCCCTTTAAAGAACTAGCTGATAATCCTTTGTCCAAACCCTCTTGGAGGAAGGACGATATCCTAGGAAACCTAACCCTACCTACTCCATGAGTAATTCTTGGATTCACACCAATGAAGATATTTACGCCATATCTTGTGGTAGATTTTCCTGGTGACAGGCTTTTGTGCCTGTATTAAGGTATTAATGACTGACTCGGAGAAGTCACGCTTTGATAGGATCAAGCGTTCAATCTCCATGCAGTCAGTCTCAGAGAAATTAGATTCGGATGATTGAAAGGACCTTGTATTAGAAGGTCTTGTCTCAGAGGCAGAGTCCATGGTGGAAAGGATGACATGTCCACCAGATCTGCATACCAGGTCCTGCGTGGCCACGCAGGCGCTATCAGAATCACTGATGCTCTCTATCTGATTTTGGCAATCAGTCGAGGGAGCAGAGGAAACGGTGGAAACACATAAGCCAGGTTGAAGAACCAAGGAGCTGCTAGTGCATCTATCAGCGTCGCTTTTGGGTCCCTGGACCTGGATCCGTAACAAGGAAGCTTGGCGTTCTGGCGAGACGCCATGAGATCCAGTTCTGGTTTGCCCCAACGATGGACCAATTGAGCAAACACCTCCGGATGGAGCTCCCACTCCCCCGGATGAAAAGTCTGACGACTTAGAAAATCCGCCTGCCAATTCTCTACACCCAGGATATGGATCGCTGATAGGTGGCAAGAGTGAGTCTCTGCCCAGCGAATTATCTTGGAGACTTCTGACATTGCTAGGGAACTCCTGGTTCCCCCTTGATGGTTGATGTAAGCCACAGTCGTGATGTTGTCCAACTGAAACCTGATGAACCTCAGTGTTGCTAACTGAGGCCAAGCTAGAAGAGCATTGAATATTGCTCTTAACTCCAGAATATTTATTGGGAGGAGTTTCTCCTCCTGAGTCCATGAACCCTGAGCCTTCAGGGAGTTCCAGACTGCACCCCAACCTAGAAGGCTGGCATCTGTTGTTACAATCGTCCAATCCGGTCTGCGAAAGGTCATACCCTTGGACAGGTGGACCCGAGATAACCACCAGAGAAGAGAATCTCTGGTTTCCTGATCCAGATTTAGTAGAGGGGACAAATCTGTGTAATCCCCATTCCATTGACTGAGCATGCATAATTGCAGCGGTCTGAGATGCAGGCGTGCAAATGGCACTATGTCCATCGCTGCTACCATTAAGCTGATTACCTCCATGCACTGAGCCACCGCAGGACGCGGAATGGAGTGAAGAACACGGCAAGCATTTAGAAGTTTTGATAACCTGGACTCCGTCAGGTAAATTTTCATTTCTACAGAATCTATAAGAGTCCCTAGGAAGGAAACCCTTGTGAGAGGAGATAGAGAACTCTTTTCTTCATTCACTTTCCACCCATGCAACCTCAGAAATGCCAGAACTATCTCTGTATGAGACTTGGCAATTTGAAAGCTTGACACCTGTATCAGGATGTCATCTAGATAAGGAGCCACCACTATGCCTCGCGGTCTTAGAACCGCCAGAAGGGAGCCCAGAACCTTTGTAAAAATTCTCTGGGCTGTAGCCAACCCGAAGGGAAGATGCCTGTCTAGAAAGGCAAACCTTAGGAACCGATGATGATTCTTGTGAATCGGAATGTGAAGGTAGGCATCCTTTAAGTCCACTGTGGTCATGTACTGACCCTCTTGGATCATGGGTAAGATGGTCCGAATAGTTTCCATCTTGAATGATGGAACTCTGAGGAATTTGTTTAAGCTCTTTAGATCCAAAATTGGTCTGAAGGTTCCCTCTTTTTTGGGAACCACAAACAGATTTGAATAAAAACCCTGTCCTTGTTCAGTCGGCGGAACAGGATGGATCACTCCCATTACTAGAAGGTCTTGCACGCAGCGTAGGAATGCCTGTTTCTTTATCTGGTTTGCAGATAATCTTGAAAGATGAAATCTCCCTTGTGGAGGAGAAGCTTTGAAGTCCAGAAGATATCCCTGAGATATGATCTCCAACGCCCAGGGATCCTGAACATCTTTTGCCCACGCCTGGGCAAAGAGAGAAAGTCTGCCCCCTACTAGATCCGTTGCCGGATAGGGGGCCGTTCCTTCATGCTGTGTTGGAGGCAGCAGCAGGCTTTCTGGCCTGCTTGCCCTTGTTCCAGGACTGGTTAGATTTCCAGGCCTGCTTGGATTGAGCAAAAGTTCCCTCTTGTTTTGAAGCAGAGGAAGTTGATGCTGCACCTGCCTTGAAATTTCGAAAGGCACGAAAATTAGACTGTTTGGCCCTTGATTTGGCCCTGTCCTGAGGAAGGGTATGACCCTTACCTCCAGTAATGTCAGCAATAATTTCTTTCAAACCAGGCTCGAATAAGGTCTGCCCCTTGAAAGGAATGTTGAGTAATTTAGACTTTGAAGTCACGTCAGCTGACCTGGATGGCGAATCCGGAATTCTTAGCCGTTAGTTTAGTCAAATGAACAATGGCATCAGAAATAAATGAGTTAGCTAGCTTAAGTGTTCTAAGCTTGTCAATGATTTCAGTCAATGGAGCTGTATGGATGGCCTCTTCCAGGGCCTCAAACCAGAACGCAGCCACTGCAGTGACAGGTGCAATGCATGCAAGGGGCTGTAAAATAAAATCTTGTTGAATAAACATTTTCTTAAGGTAACCCTCTAATTTTTTTATCCATTGGATCTGAAAAAGCACAACTGTCCTCAACCGGGATAGTGGTACGCTTTGCTAAAATAGAAACTGCTCCCTCCACCTTAGGGACCGTCTGCCATAAGTCCCGTGTAGTGGCGTCTATTGGAAACATTTTTCTAAACATAGGAGTGGGGGGAAACGGCACACCGGGTCTATCCCACTCCTTATTAATAATTTCTGTAAACCTTTTAGGTATTGGAAAAACATCAGTACACACCGGCACTGCAAAGTATTTATCCAGTCTACACAATTTCTCTGGCACTGCAATTGTGTCACAGTCATTCAGAGCAGCTAACACCTCCCCAAGCAATACACGGAGGTTCTCAAGCTTAAATTTAAAATTAGAAATATCTGAATCAGGTTTCCCCGAGTCAGAGATGTCACCCACAGATTGAAGCTCTCCGTCCTCAGGTTCTGCATATTGTGACGCAGTATCAGACATGGCTCTTACAGCATCTACGCGCTCTGTATCTCGTCTAACCCCAGAGCTATCGCGCTTGCCTCTAAATTCAGGCAATCTGGCTAATACCTCTGACAGGGTATTATCCATGATTGCGGCCATGTCCTGCAAAGTAATCGCTATGGGCGTCCCTGATGTACTTGGCGCCATATTAGCGTGAGTCCCTTGAGCGGGAGGCAAAGGGTCCGACACGTGGGGAGAGTTAGTCGGCATAACTTCCCCCTCGACAGAACCCTCTGGTGACAATTCTTTTATAGATAAAGACTGATCTTTACTGTTTAAGGTGAAATCAATACATTTAGTACACATTCTCCTATGGGGCTCCAACATGGCTTTTAAACATAATGAACAAGTAGTTTCCTCTGTGTCAGACATGTTTGTACAGACTAGCAATGAGACTAGCAAGCTTGGAAAACACTTTAAACCAAGTTAACAAGCAATATAAAAAACGTTACTGCGTCTTTAAGAAAAACAAATTTTGTCAAAATTTGAAATAACAGTGAAAAAAGGCAGTTGCACTAACGAAATTTTTACAGTGTATGTAACAAGTTAGCAGAGCATTGCACCCACATGCAAATGGATGATTAACCCCTTAATACCAAAAACGGAATAACAAGTAAAAAAAAACATTTTTAAAAACAGTCACACAACTGCCACAGCTCTACTGTGGCTGTTACCTTCCTCAAACACGACTTTTGAAGCCTTTTTAGCCCTTCAGAGATGTCCTGTATCATGCAGGGAACTGCTGAGGAAAGCTGAATGTCTGTCTGTAATTTTAGCTACGCAGAAAAGCGCTAAAATAGGCCCCTCCCACTCATATTACAACAGTGGAAAGCCTCAGGAAACTGTTTCTAGGCAAAAATCAAGCCAGCCATGTGGAAAAAAACTAGGCCCCAATAAGTTTTATCACCAAGCATATATAAAAACGATTAAACATGCCAGCAAACGTTTTATATTGCACTTTTATAAGAGTATGTATCTCTGGTAATAAGCCTGATACCAGTCGCTATTAAATCACTGTATTTAGGCTTAACTTACATTAATCCGGTATCAGCAGCATTTTCTAGCAAATTCCATCCCTAGAAAAATTTTAACTGCACATACCTTATTGCAGGATAACCTGCACGCCATTCCCCCTCTGAAGTTACCTCACTCCTCAGACATATGTGAGAACGGCAGTGGATCTTAGTTACTTCTGCTAAGATCATAGAAAAACGCAGGCAGATTCTTCTTCTAAATGCTTGATTGAAGAAAAAACTAACTATATTTTACCACTTTCCTCTAACTACCTCCAGCTATGTTGAGAGCTTGCAAGAGAATGACTGGATATGGCAGTTAGGGGAGGAGCTATATAGCAGCTCTGCTGTGGGTGATCCTCTTGCAACTTCCTGTTAGGAAGGAGAATATCCCACAAGTAATGGATGATCCGTGGACTGGATACACTTAACAAGAGAAAATAAATTTTAAAAACTTTGGGTTTCTCACTGAAATTATTTACATACTGCTGGTGCAATCATGGCACAAAATATTGTAAAAGTTTCTCTGGGATCCACTTTGTTCATAAATAGCAGAGATAAATGGCATTGTTATTGCTTCTGGTAATTAGAAGGCTAATAACTGCAGCTGTGCACCACATTTTCTATTATTTCCGGCAGTGAAGGGGTTAGGTTAATCAGGTAGCTTGTAAATTTAATTTTAACTTTAGTGTAGAGATTATCCTCCCATCTGACACTTCCCACCCCCTAATCCCAACCTTATCCCTTCCAAATAGCTCTTCCCTCCCTCACCCACCACTGGTCACCAGCATCTTAGGTACTGGAAAACAGTCTGCCAATATAAAGCATTTTTTTCATTATTATTTTTTTTCCCCCTTATTTGCTGCAGTGTGGGATCCCCACTTACCCTCCAACCTCCCTGTTCCCTCCCAAACAGCTCTCTAACCCTCCCCACTCTAACTAGTGTCCACCATCTTAGGTACTTGCAGCTGTCTACCAGTACCTATTACATGCATATTTTTATTTATTTTTTTAATACTTTCTATAGTGGTCCCCCCTCCCACCCATTTTTTTTGGTAGTGTAGCTCCCCCGTCCCTCTCACTCTCTTTTATATTTTTATCCTGCAGTGTACTGTTGGGCACTCCCACTCCCTCCCTCCTCCGCTGCTGGACCGCCTCCCAAATTCCTTCCCACATCTCCTGCTGACACCAGCAGATGATCATTACAGACGGCGACACACACAATGTCACTGTCTAACTATCTGGCATCTGCCTTCATATGCAGGCAGATGGTATGAGCTCAGGAACTGCAGCTCTCAGCTGTAACTTAACAGCCAAGACTGCTGGATTTCCTGCAGCTCTGACTTATATATACGTTGTGCGGTACAATAAGCAAATGACCGCACAACGTTTATATATACGTCATTATGGGTTGATCATGATTTAAATCAATTAGATTTAAATCTAATCCACCCTTGTGACAGTAAAGTATTGGTATGTGCACATTAAATATTTCATAGTTTAGTGCATACAATCTGAAACAATTTTACAAATTACTTTATATTATCAAATTTGCTTCATTCTCTTGGAATTCTTTATTGAAGGAGAATCAATGCACTACTGGAAGCTAGCTGAGCACATCTGGTGAGCCGTGAACAAGAGAGAAATGTGTGGAGTCACCAATCAGCCGCAGCATTGCTGTTGCTGAGCATATGTACATATGATTTTAAACAAAGGAAATCAATAGAACAAAGTGTATTTGATAATACAAATACATTTGAAAGTTGTTTAACCCCTTAACAACTGTGACATACCATGTACTTTGCTGGCCGTTAAGGGATTGTGTGGCTATAAATAGTGCTGGTCTTGCTGTGAGCGGCAAGACTGCACTATACGACCCTCCCTCCCGAAGTCTTGAATACTATTGAAAGTGGCACCCCATAGAAAGACCAGCGACGTTAAGGGGTTTAAATTGCACTTTCTATATAAATCATTAAAGGGATATGAAACACATTTTTTCTTTCACAATTCAGATAGAGCATGCAATTTTAAGCAACTTTCTAATTTACTCCTATTATCAATTTTTCTTCATTTTCTTGGTATCTTTATTTGAAAGGCAGGAATGTAAGCTTATAGGAGCCTGCCCATTTTTGGTTAAGCACCTGCGTAGCGCTTGCTGATTGGTGGCTAAATAGCACTACCCAGGGTGCTGAACCAAAAATGGGCTGGCTGCTAAGCTTATATTCCTGCTTTTTCAAATAAAGATACCAAGAGAACAAAGAAAAAATGATAATAGGAGCACATTAGAAAGTTGCTGTTAAAATTGCATGCTCTATGTGAATCATGAAAAATAAAAAAAACATAATTTATGTAAGAACTTACCTGATAAATTCATTTCTTTCATATTGGCAAGAGTCCATGAGCTAGTGACATATGGGATATACAATCCTACCAGGAGGGGCAAAGTTTCCCAAACCTCAAAATGCCTATAAATACACCCCTCACCACACCCACAATTCAGTTTAATGAATAGCCAAGTCGTGGGGTGATAAAGAAAGGAGTAAAAATGCATACAAAAAGAGGAACTGGAAATATAGTTGTGCTTTTATACAAAAAACATAACTACCATAAAAAGGGTGGGCCTCATGGACTCTTGCCAATATGAAAGAAATGAATTTATTAGGTAAGTTCTTACATAAATGAGCTAGTGACGTATGGGATAGAAATACCCAAGATGTGGAAGTCCACAGAAGAGTCACTAGAAAGGGAGGGATAAAATAACAACAGCTATTTTCACTGATAAATTAAATCCACACAATAAATAAGTTTTCCTTGAAAACACTTAAATCAAAAGCAGTAGAATCAAACTGAAACAGCTGCCTGAAGAACTTTTTTTTACCAAAGACTGCTTCAGAAGCAAATACATCAAAATCGTAAAAACAATAAAATTATGCAAAGAAGACCAAATTACTGATTTGCAAATCTGATCAACCTAAGCTTCATTCTGAAAAAGCCCAATAAATGTAGAATGAGCTGTAAAACTCTGAGGCGGAGCCTGCCCTGCTTTGAAAAACAAAAGCTTGTATCAGGATGCCAAAACAAAATGGCAGAGGCTTCCTAACCTTTTCTGGAACCATAAAAACAGCAGATAGACTAGAAGTCTTCTGAAATCCTAATAACCTTGATAAAGAATTTTAAAGCTCTTACCACATCCAAAGGATGTAAAGAACTCTCAAAGAATTCTTTAGAATTAGGACACAAAGAAGGAAAAACAATTCCTCTACTAATGTTGTTCAAATTCACAACCTTAGGAAAAAAAGAAGTCTACAAAACAACTTATCAAGATAAAAAAAAAATCAGATAAGGAGACACACAACAGAGAGCTGATAAAGCAGAAACTCTTGTAGCAGAAAAGATAGTCAAAAGAAACAACACTTTCCAAGAAAGTGGATAATCTTCAAACCAAATAAAACTCCAAAAAGGATAATTAATAAATTAGCAGGCTTGATACCAACCAAAGCCTGAACAAAACAGTGAATATCAGGAACTTTAATCAATCTTTCTAGAAAATAAAACAGAAACAGAGATTTGTCCCTTCAAACAAACTTATCCAAACCATCCTGAAAAACTGTAAAATCCTAGGAAATCTAAAAGAAAGCCAAGATAATTTATAAGAAGAACACTATAAAATATAGGTTTTCAAAACCTGATTATACATGTTCCTTGAAACAGACTTATAAGCCTGCAACATAGCGATAAAAAACCAAGTCAGAGAAACATCTATGACTAGACACTAATTTCCATACCCCCAAATTAGTAATTTGAGATCCCGATGGAAAAATAGCCCCTAGAACAAGAGGGCTGGCCAAAGAGACAGCGGCCAAGGATAGCAACCTGGACATCTGAACAAGATCCACATACCAAACCTGTGAGGCCATGCTGATGCTATCAGAAACACATGACACTGTTCCAATATGATCTTGGAAATCACCTTTGGAAGAAAAAAACAGAGGCAGAAGGATGAAGTCAGGTTGCAAAACCAAGACACTGCTAATGCATCTACCATCTCCACCTGAGGATCCCTGGACCTAAAAAGGTACCTGGGAAATTGAGAAAACACATCTGTATAGAGACATCACTCTCCCGGATGTAAAGACTGACGCTGCGATAATCCACCTCCCAAATGTCTAAAATCTTAGAAAATAGACAGGAGACAAATTCCATCTAAGAACGTATTCAAGATACTTCTTAACTGCTAAGGAACTACAAGTCCCTATTGTTGATTGACATATGCCACAGTTGTGATATTGTCTGTCTGAAAGCAAAAAAATGAAAAAGTTACCTCTTAAGAGGCCAAGCCTGAAAGAGCTCTGAAAATAGCACAGCGGTCTAAAATATCGATAGGAAACCTCACCTCTTGAAGTTTACAAACCCCTTGTGCTGTTAAAAGACCCTCAGACAGCTCCACAACCTGTAAAACTTGCATCCATTAAGAATACAGTCCAGGAAGGACAAACAAAAGGAGGCCCCCTGAATAAAATGATGATAGACTAATCACCAAAACAGAGAGAAAAGAGTGTTAGGATTTAAAAATATCAACTGTGATATCTAAAAACAATCCCTGTATCATTGATTCAATATGCAAAAACAAGCAAAGAGAACCACACCCGAAGCTGCAGTTATGAGACCTAAAACTTACATGCATGTAGCCACTGAAAGAAATGTTCTAGACTGTAAGTTAGACAGTCAAACACCACTTACAATTGACTTTTGTCCGATAAAGACAAAGACATGAACACAGAATCCATCTAGAAACCCCAAAAGAAGTAACCCTTGACTGAGGAATCACAAAACTCTTAGGTAAATTAAATCCTCTAACCAAGAAACAAAACTTAGTTGATTCATGAAGGATTCCACAAGAAGAAAAGTCCATATATTTGACTACTGCTCTTTCATATTAATGTATTGGGTACTTGTAAAGCACGTCTAATCACCCGTAAGGGACTGAAGACGCTGCTCATTTAATCGACCTCGGAAGGATACAAGGCTGAATGGCCCTTACCGGAAATAGAACCTGCAACCCTCAAGTTGCTACAGAGCTCAGCCACAGTGCATTTAGCATGCTGATCTATCTGTCCAGCTTTATAAAAAAAAAAAAAGTTTAAGCTAATACCAAGATACCATCCAAATAGGGAAGCACCACAATACCCTACTGTCTGAAGACAGAAGAAGGGCACAAATAACCTTTGAAAAGATTCATAAAGCAGTCACTAAACCAAATGGAAAAGCGACAAATTGGTAAAGCTTAAAAATAAAATTTAAGAATCCACAAGTGGTGTGAATTAAATATGAGGATAAACATCCTGAAAAATGGAGTGGACATGAAATTACCTTAACAAAAAAGGCATAATAGTCCTTGTAATTGTCAACTTAAAAGTTGAGACTCTAACAAAACAATTTAAAAGTCTTCAGATTCAAGAATGGACTGAATAAACCTTTCTTCTTAGGGATAAAGAATAGAATTGAATAGAAACCCAAATCCTGTTCCTGCAAAAAGAACTGGCATAATCACTCCTGAAAAAAATGCACAGAGTGTACTAAGAAAGAAAGATTATTTGCATAAAAGGTCTTATTCTAAAAATCTATTCAAACCCTAAGAATAATATAGAATTTGGACTAAGTTCATCCAAAAAAAATATAATCTGCCCCCCACCAGAAGGACTAGTTTGAGAACCGCACCTTCATGCAGTCTAATAACTGGTAATTATATAGCGTTTTTCTCCCAGAAGGATACAAAGAAACACTTCTTCAGTGCTTACACTCTGAGTTAACCAAATTAGCAGCTGAAAAAAACAGTAGTTATTATTACCCAAATAAATGGTACACAATAAATTGACCTCAGAAGGCCAAAGGGCTGTATTAACCCTACCGGGAAATAAATCTATGACCCTTAGATCTAGAACAAGCGTTTGTAGTCAGGACATTCACCAACTGATCTACATCACCGGACTAAAAGTAGGGCAGAAAAACTCTAAACCTCCAGAAATAGTGGAGGTAATAGAAACAAAATATTATCCTAACAGGATAGAGATAATAAAATATATTTGAAATCATAATAATAGATATAGTAAACATAATTAAATGAATACATCTAAAGTAAATAAACAAAGTTATATACTTAAGAATCTGAAGCTGCTTATGCTAACTGTTCAACAAGGGTTGAGAGAACAGTAATGTCAGCCACAGATAAAGCCGAGCTAAAAATATAAACAGTATGTGAATATGCTCTACTAAGGTTATATTCAAATTCTAAAGAATCCAGAAAACAAGTACCAATTTCCTTAGAAATAGCAGTACAGTCCCAAGAGGAAATCAGAATAACCATTCTCTAGAATATAATACAGATAGTATATTGAATAGGAAAAAAAACTCAAAAGCAAAAATGTTAAAATCCAGATCTGCAATAAAGATAGAAACGGCACAGCATAGGTACTGCAATAATTAGTGTGCACGTTCCCAGGTTCTGCCAAAACCTCAAATCCAACGATAATCCAAAAGAAGGAACAGCACCACAATAATAATGCTTAAGTAGTATTTATTGGGACATCATACAAACACACCACAACTTTTCGGTCCTAATAGACCTTAATCATGTGACATAAAACATGACCTAACACCATACATATATACCCCTTGGGGGAGGAGACTTATACCTATCACAGGTGTATATCTAATATATATTAACTTATTCAGATATATACAAAACATGCTCACTGCTCCATCTAGTGGTGAAGAGAGGTCATCACTTCCAATATTTAGTGACCTAAAAAGATGCAAGTACAAAAAATTAAAAACAAATATAAGGGTGGTTAACCCATTACAGTTAAATACTAACTCTTAATATGTACAGTGATTAATTCTGGTGGGAATATAGAGTTTTCAAGATTATATTATAACAAATAACTTTTAAGTTTTACAGAGTAACTCCCCAGTCAATTTCTTTATTCATCCCTATTGGGATAAAAGATTGTAAAGTGTAGATCCAATAAGTTTCCCTATACTTCAACATTCTATGTCTATCACCTCCCCTTCTTGGTTTTTTTATTTGTTCAATAACTTGGTACCTAAGTTGGGATATGCTATGGCCAGCTTGCAAGAAGTGATTAGAGACAGGGGCATCCTTATTGCCACAACGTATGTTCGATTTGTGTTCATTAATCCTGTCTCTAATCCTTCTTGTTGACTCGCCAATATAGATTTTTGCACATGGGCATTTTATGAGGTACACAATATATTCAGAATTGCATGTAAAATAACCTGGAATCCTATATTTCTTACCATTTAGGGGGTGGACAAAATGGTCCCCTTTTATTACGTTGCCACAATTGCAGCACCCTAAACAAGGGAAACAACCAACCTTAGGGGCAGATAAAAATGTTTGAGTGCCTTTTTCTTGGATCCAACATCTGCTTTAACCAAGACATCCTTAATATTTCTACCTCGCTTATAGGCTGCCATAGGGGCCTCTTGGAATTCCATAATATTGGGGTTTAATTCTTTTAAGATAGACCAATGTCTCCTAATGATCTTATTGATTTTATTACTTAGAGGGTTGAACTGGGAAACAAATATCATCTGTTTGATATTATTTTTATCTTTCTTATTCTTATCTCTATATTCTCCCTTTAAAATAGAGGTTCTAGGGACCTTACCAATTTCCTTGATTTGTTTTTCCACTAGTTGTTTGGGATAACCTCTCTGTAAAAAGAGATTACCCATTTCATCTAGTCTAGTCTATGCTAACTCTTCATCAGACACAATTCTCTTAACTCGAAGGAGTTGACTTTTGGGAAGACTGTTGATCAAGGGAGGATAGTGAGCACTCTCATATTTTAACAGACTGTTTCTGTCACTATCCTTCCTATAAAGATCAATCAGTAATTTCCCATCTTTTTTATAGACAGTTGTATCTAAGAAGTCAATTGACTCCTCACTACTTACTAACTTCAATTTTATGTGTCTTGTGGAGATATTTAAGTCAGCTACAAAACTGACCAAGGAGTCCAAGTCGCCCCCCCATATGCCAAAAATGTCGTCTATGTATCTAAACCAGCATATCCCATGTTGGATAAATGCTTTATTGGTGTATACAAATCTTTCTTCATAGGTATTCATAAAGACATTGGCATATGTGGGGGCGACATTGGACCCCATGGCAGTACCATGGCATTGGATGTAAAATGAATCTTGAAACATGAAGAAATTATTATAAAGTACCATCTGTAGTAATTCTATAAGGAATTCTCCCTGAGAGATATTGAATCTATTACTGTTATAGATAGTTTGTCTCATGGCCCCTATTCCACTTTCATGTGTAATAGACGTGTATAGGGATGTCACGTCTAACGAAAACATAATGGTTTTGTCACAAGGCAAATCTAGGGATTCTAATTTTTCTATAAAGTCCCCTGTATCCTTAATGTAAGAAATTGATTCAGTTGTAAAAGGTCTTAGAATTCTATCTAGATATTTAGATTCATTGGTCAATATTGAGTTAGTGTTTGCCACAATAGGGCGTCCAGGGGGGGGGTCTGTCTGTTTTTGTGAATCTTGGGCAGTGTGTAAAGGACTGGTACAGAGAATGTCTCAGGAATCAGGAATTTTTGCTCCTTTAGAGTAATCAGTCCATTAAACACTGCCCTATTGGTACAATTCACCAAATCCTTCATAATCATATGTGATGGATCATAATTAAGTAATTTATATACATCTTTATCTTGTAGTTGTTGTTCTATTTCTCTTATATAATATGATCTATCCATCACAACTGTAGCCCCGCCCTTATCAGCTGGCTTGCAAATAATAGCTTTGTTAGATTTAAGACTTGATAAGGCTAACTTCTCCTCTCTAGAAAAATTCATTTGAGTATTTCTATTACATATAGGATATTTATTATATTTGCACTTTAACATATCAATATCTTTAAGTACTAATTGTATGAAAGTTTCAATGCTATTGTTGTATATATTTGGCACAAAAGAACTCTTATTCCTCAGGTCTAGTGTGTTTAACAATAGATTGGTATTAACAGATGGTATATTTCCCTCACTCCTCTGACTAGCTGCAGTAATATCTTGGTTAGAGAAAAATGCTTTCAATTTCAAATTTCTAAAAAATGCATGCAAGTCACTTTGTAGGGAAAAAAAAGTCACATTTTGTTATAGGGCAAAAAGATAGCCCTTTCTGTAGTACCTCTCTCTCACAGTCTGTTAGTTCATAACTTGAGATGTTGACCGTTAGGTCCGGCTGTTCTTGTTCCTCGTGGTCCGTTTCGGCTTCTGGATTTTCGGAGCGGTATCCATTTTGTTTACGGCGATGTTTTCTGCCGCCTCTCCTCCGCTTCCCCCGACGAGTCGCCCAATGATGATGACGACGGGCTTGCGTTCCCTTCACGCACGCGGCGTTGTCTACGCCATCTGTTTGCGCCCGGCTTGTTTCCGTTGTCATGGGGATCCTGGGTCCAGCGATAAACCTTACCATTCTGGTAATCTTGTTCGTCTCTGTGAAACTTTTGTCTTTTTCTATTCTTGATTATGGTCTTCAATTCTGAGATAGATGTTTTAACCGATGACAACATTTTCTCCAAATCATCCGCCGATAGTGACAACTTCAGGGTCTCCTCCAGGCGTGTCAGCTCTTCTTTTTGAGCCTCTACATCACGTTGCAGGTACTCTACTGTTAGAACTAGTAGATCAAATGAGCACTTGTTAAGTATATAGGTAAACTTCTCACAATAATCCTTGTTTTCCCGCATAAGAGTGGGTCTCACATTCATACGTAAGCCTCTGGGTATACGGCGTACCCGATGATACTCAGCCAGGGTAGTAGAATGTAATTCATATGCTAGATTCTTCTTTGCTAATTTCTCATATTCTTTGGTAGCATTCTCCAAAGGTGGAATTTGTAGGAAGGTCCTTGAGCCACGTACAAGAGTAGTAATACGTGCAGCTTCGACATCACTATATGTAAGAGTTCTAGGTTCAGTCCCATTATCTTCCATTTTATCAATGGTATAAAATTTCAATTTCAAAGCAGACCATAAAATGCAGGTAGCCCCAGGCAGTCACAGTCCACAATAAAGATAGAAAGGGCACAGCATAGGTACTGCAATAATTAGTGTGCACGTTCCCAGGTTCTGCCAAAACCTCAAATCCAACGATAATCCAAAAGAAGGAACAGCACCACAATAATAATGCTTAAGAAGTATTTATTGGGACATCATACAAACACACCACGACGTTTCGGTCCTAATAGACCTTAATCATGTGACATAAAACATGACCTAACACCATACATATATACCCCTTGGGGGAGGAGACTTATACCTATCACAGGTGTATATCTAATATATATTAACTTATTCAGATATATACAAAACATGCTCACTGCTCCATCTAGTGGTGAAGAGAGGTCATCACTTCCAATATTTAGTGACCTAAAAAGATGCAAGTACAAAAAATTAAAAACAAATATAAGGGTGGTTAACCCATTACAGTTAAATACTAACTCTTAATATGTACAGTGATTAATTCTGGTGGGAATATAGAGTTTTCAAGATTATATTATAACAAATAACTTTTAAGTTTTACAGAGTAACTCCCCAGTCAATTTCTTTATTCATCCCTATTGGGATAAAAGATTGTAAAGTGTAGATCCAATAAGTTTCCCTATACTTCAACATTCTATGTCTATCACCTCCCCTTCTTGGTTTTTTTTATTTGTTCAATAACTTAGGTACCAAGTTATTGAACAAATAAAAAAACCAAGAAGGGGAGGTGATAGACAGAGAATGTTGAAGTGTAGGGAAACTTATTGGATCTACACTTTACAATCTCTTATCCCAATAGGGATGAATAAAGAAATTGACTGGGGAGTTACTCTGTAAAACTTAAAAGTTATTTGTTATAATATAATCTTGAAAACTCTATATTCCCACCAGAATTAATCACTGTACATATTAAGAGTTAGTATTTAACTGTAATGGGTTAACCACCCTTATATTTGTTTTTAATTTTTTGTACTTGCATCTTTTTAGGTCACTAAATATTGGAAGTGATGACCTCTCTTCACCACTAGATGGAGCAGTGAGCATGTTTTGTATATATCTGAATAAGTTAATATATATTAGATATACACCTGTGATAGGTATAAGTCTCCTCCCCCAAGGGGTATATATGTATGGTGTTAGGTCATGTTTTATGTCACATGATTAAGGTCTATTAGGACCGAAAAGTTGTGGTGTGTTTGTATGATGTCCCAATAAATACTTCTTAAGCATTATTATTGTGGTGAAAATCCAGATCTGAAAAGGATTATTAACCAATGGCTAGATTACGAGTTTTGCGTTATGAGTATAACGCTGCTTTTTCGCTACCGCTGGTATTACAGGTCTTGTAGGTACAGCTGTACCGCACACTTTTTTGGCCGTCACGCAACGTAACTACCGCACCTTTCAAAAAGTCCTTTTTCAATGGGACTTCCACAGCGCCGGTATTAAGAGTTTGCCTGTCTGGCCAAAAAGTGAGCGGTACAGCCTACAACTACAAGATCTGTACCGTCACCTGAAAGTCAGTAGTTATAAGTTTTATGGTACAGCTTTGTAGCATAAAACTCATAACTAAAGTGCTACAAAGTACACTAACACCCATAAACTACCTATTATCCCCTAAACCAAGGCCCTCCCGCATTGCAAACACTAAAATTCAATTATTAACCCCTAATCTGCCGCTCCGGACATCGCTGCCACTATAATAAACATATTAACCCCTAAACTGCCACACTCCCGCATCGTAAACACTAGTTAAATATTATTAACCCCTAATCTGCTGCCCCCAATGTAGTTGCCACCTATATACACTTATTAACCCCTAATATGCTGTCCCTAACATCGCCGCAACCTACATTACTGTTATTAACCCTAATCTGCTGCCCCAAATATTGCCGCCAGCTACCTACACTTATTAACCCCTAATCTGCTGCCCCCAATGTCGCCGCCACTATACTAAAGTTATTAACCCCTAAACCTAACCCTAACACCCACTAACTTTAACATAATTAAAATAATTTCAAATAAAAATTACAATTAATACCAAAATTCTTCCTATTTAAAACTAAATAAATACTTACCTGTAAAATAAAACCTAGGTTAGCTACAATATAACTAATAGTTACATTGTAGTTATCTTAGATTTTATTTTTATTTCACAGCTAAGTTTGTATTTATTTTAACTAGGTAGATTAGTTATTAAATAGTTATTAACTATTTACTAACTACCAAGTAAAAATAAATACAAATTTACCTGTAAAATAAAACCTAACCTGTCTTACAGTTAAACCTAACATTACACTAAAATTAAATAAATTTAAAAAAATAGATTTATCTAAATTACAAAAAATTAATAAACACTAAATTACACAACATAAAAAAGAAATTACCAAATATTTAAACTAGCTACACCTAATCTAATAGCCCTATCAAAATAAAAAAAGATAGAATTCTATCAGCCAATCAGAATTAAAGGGTAAAAAATCCTATTGGCTGATTGGATCAGCCAATAGGATTAAAGCTCAATCCTATTGGCTGATTGCATCAGCCAATAGGATTTTTACCATTTAATTCCGATTGGCTGATGGAATTCTATCAGCCAATCCGACTTCAAGGGACACCATCTTGGATGACGTCCCTTAAAGGGAACCTTCAGTGTACGTCTGGAACCGTCTGAAGAGGATGCTCCGCGCTGGATTTCTTGAAGATGGACCTGCTCCGCGTCAGAAGGATGAAGATAAAAGATGCCATCTGGATGAAGACTTCTGCCCGCCTGGAGGACAACTTCTTACCGCTTGGATGAAGACTTCATCCCGGCTGGATGAGGATGGATGTCCGGTCTTCAAAAACTGTAAGTGGATCTTCGGGGGTTAGTGTTAGGTTTTATTAAGGGTTTATTGGGTGGGTTTTATTTTTAGATTATGGACTTTGGGCACCATAAAAGAGCTAAATGCCCATCCAAATGCCCTTTGCAGGGCAATAGTTATCTTAGGTTTTTTAGGTAGGTTTTTATTTGGGGGGTTTGGTTGTGTGGGTGGTGGCTGTTACTGTTGGGGGGTTGTTTGTATATATTTTTTAAAGGTAAAAGAGCCAATTTCTTTGGGGCAATGCCCCGCAAAAGGCCCTTTTAAAGGCCATTGGCAGTTTAGTGTAGGCTAGGGTTTTTTTTTATTGGGGGGGGGGGGGGGGTTATTTTGATAGTTCTATTAGATTAGGTGTAATTAGCTTAAATATGTAATAATTTCTTTTATTTTGTGTAATTTAGTGTTTATTATTTTTTGTAATTTAGAAAAATGTATTTTTTAAATTTTAGTGTAATGTTAGGTGTTAGTGTAACTCAGGTTAGGTTTTATTTTACAGGTAACTTTGTATTTATTTTAACTAGGTAGCTAGTAAATAGTTAATATCTATTTACTAACTAGTCGACCTAGTTAAAATAAATACAAACTAGTCTACCTAGTTAAAATAAATACAAACTTAGGTTTTAATTTTATTTCACAGCTAAGCAAGCTACAATGTAACTATTAGTTATATTGTAGCTAGCTTAGGGTTTATTTTACAGGTAAGTATTTAGTCTTAAATAGGTATTATTTAGGTAATAATAGTAATTTTTATTTAGATTGATTTTAATTATATTAAAGTTAGGGGTGTTAGGGTTAGACTTAGGGGTTAATATATTTATTTAGTGTTAGTGATGTGGGAGGCCAGAGGTTTAGGGGTTAATAACTTTAGTATAGTGGTGGCAGCAGATTAGGGGTTAATAAATTTATGTAGGCGGCGACATTGGGGCGGCAGATTAGGGGTTAATAAGTGTAGGTAGGTGTGGCGACATTGGGGGCGGCAAATTAGGGGTGTTTAGACGTGGAGTTTATGTTAGGGTATTAGGTTTAAACATACTTTATCTTTCCCCATAGACATCAATGGGGCTGCGTTACGGAGCTTTACGCTCCGTCATTGCAGGTGTTAGGCTTTTTTTTTAGCCAGCTCTCCTCATTGATGTCTATGGGGAAATCGTGCACGAGCACGTCAAAGCAGCGCTGGTATTTGTGTGCAGTATGGAGCTTAAGGCTGCCATATTGCCCGCAAACGCCGGCTTTTTGCAAACCTGTAATGGCAGCGCTTTTAAAGGTGAGCGGTGGAAATAACTTGCAAGTTAGTAGTGAGCCAGTCATAACGCAAAACTCGTAATCTGGCTGATAGTTAATAGGAGGACTAGACTCCTATAAGCTATACATAGAAAAATGTCCTTAACAAAGAAAAAAAAATGTTCAAATGAAAAATAAGGGAAATTTTAACAAACTGTCTGATACAGGATCCTTTGAGCCAAAGAAACCTTTAGTAGAATAAACTTAAATATGCTGTCGGTCAGAATAAAATTAATTAAATCTTAACAATTTTGAAAAGACCTCGAAAGTTTACTTAAAGGCATAATAGCAGTCATAACCTTTTATGATATAAACAACAACATGAGATGTGTGCAGATGAAATCAAGTACATGAACTGAATATGTAAAAAACAGTAAATGTTCAAACCATAGCAGAGAGTGTCTTAAATAATGATACATACTTACCGAAAGACACCCATCAACATATAGCAGATAGCCAAACCAGTACTGAAAACTATCAGCAGAGGCAATGGTATATAAGAGTATATTTTCGATCTGAAAAGGGAGGTAGGAGATGAATCCCTGCGACTGATAACAGAGAACCCTTGAAAAGATTTCCCGCGAGGGAAACCATAAAATCAATAGGCGATACTCTCTTCACATCCCTCTGACAAACACTGTACTCTGAGAGGAATTGGGCTTCAGAATGCTTAGAAGCGCTTATCATAGAAGAAATCATAAAAATCAAGCACAAACTTACTTCACCACCTCCATAGGAGGCAAAGTTTGTATAACTGAATTGTGGGTGTGGTGAGGGGTGTATTTATAGGCATTTTGAAATTTGGGAAACTTTGCCCCTCCTGGTAGGATTGTATATCCCATACGTCACTAGCTCATGGACTCTTGCCAATTACATGAAAGAAATGGGTTTCATATCCATTCAATGTTTCATTTTGACTTTAATGTCCCTTTAAATGTAAACTCTGCCCTTTTAAAAATGTGTATATATGTTTTTTTTTCCATTCATTAGCTTGTTGTTTGAACTTTAAATCATATCAATATCTTCTATAATGTCACTCAACCCGCTGGTCCCCCTTGACCCCCTTTTTTTGGTGACATTTTCATTGCTCATCCAATCAGTGGTTTGGCCATATGGCTCTCATATTTCTATTGGCTGCATGACATTGCAGAGCTACACATTGGTGCCCTAATCTTTTTAACTGGATAGGCAATATGCATGTGTGCGCATGTATGATAATAAACATGCATAATATTGGCCAATAGGGATTCTCTATTACGTAGGTGTAAACAGTGATTGTGAAGATAAGAATCACTGTTTACACGTGAAAGTTAAAAGGAATCGGCAGTGTCGCAGGAACACTTCCAGTATGAATGGCAATATTGGGAGTGTGCTTTGTAGTCTATATAGAGCGCGGGAGGAGCCATTCTCTACGTTACTACACTATAGAACAACAACTAAAGGGGAGGGGGATACCCAGAAACTATGTGGTAATAAAAAAATAGTTTTAACACAGAAAATTATTTTAATAATAATTCCAGTTTAGCAGATTACATGTACATGGTATGTACCTTCAAGTAATACTTTATTTATACACCAGCAAATTATGGTAAACTATACATAAAGTAATTGTAATTATTTATGAATACAAGTTTATAAACCCTATATTCAGCTATTGTGATTAATCCTAGGTGCACCCTCCAGCTCCCTCTAGAGGCCACCGGTATTAAGTCAGCTAACCAGTAGCTGTAAAAGCAGAGATATTTCAAATATTTATACTAGATGTCTGTATTTCTGATATTAGAAATTCAGACCACAGTCCCTTAGAAGCTAAAACCTTTCAAAATGTAGGCATTGTTGGGAAAATTACATCTCACTGCATCTAAAATCTATATGGAGCTTTTTATTTTAGGTTTTTTAAAAGGGTTTAAAAAGGGATATAAACTTATGCATATGGCATTTTTAGCTATTTTGTTTTTCATTTTTTTTTGCCTGTTATTTTCGGTAAAATTATTGTGTAGCATATTTAAATTTTGATGCTAGCCTAGAGCTGCTGTTTGTGTTAATTTCTTGACTTTATTTATTTATAAAATATGTTAACAAAAAGGATACATTGAGATTTCTCTCGTTTTCAAGTATGTCCTGGGTCTACAAAACATCACATTGTTACAATAGGGTACAATAAAATACAAAAACAATAATAATACATAATATATGCAAAGTTTAACATAGAACAGGTAGGAAATATATAATCAACCATGACAGGTGCATTCTGTTTTGAGATATGTAGAGAGGGATCTCTTAAAGGATTTTAGGCTTGAGGAAGGTTTTAAAGTGTGCGGGAGGTTGTTCCATAATTGTGGTGCTCTGTAGGAAAAGGACTAAAATAACTTATAATAATAGTTTTCTAGGACTATACTTTATTTGGATAATTGGTATAAAAAAAAAAAAAAAAAACCCTGTTAAATCTGATTCTGTTACACAGAACTAAATAAAGAATACAGTATATTGATTTTTAATATTGTTTTAAGTAAGGATGCACCAAAAGTTTGGTCGCAGAAACATTTTGGCCGAAAACATAAATTATGCTTACCTGATAATTTTCTTTTCTTTAGACGGAAAGAGTCCAGAGCTGCATTCATTCCTTTTGGGAATTCAGAACCTGGCCACTAGGAGGAGGCAAAGCCAACCCAGCCTTAGCCCAATGCTTAAATACCCCTCCCACTTCCCCCAGTCAATCTGCCGAGGGACAAGGAACAGTAGGAGAAATATCAGGGTGCCAGAAGAACAAAAATGACAGACGCCCCACAGAAAAATGCGGGTGGGGAGCTGATGAAAAGAAAATGATCAGGTAAGCATAATTTATGTTTTTCTTCATAAACGGAAAGAGTCCACAGCTGCATTCATTACTTTTGGTAAAACAATACCCAAGCTTTAGAGGACACTAAATGCAAAAACGGGAGGGTACAAAGAGGCGGCCCATTCTGAGGGCACCAGGCCTGAAAACTCCTAACCCAAACAAAAACCAGCTTCGTACGAAGCCAAGAAAGAAAAAAAAAGGAAAAGGCCCAAGGACACTGACCCGCAGAAGTCCATAACCTTGCTAGAGACCGCAGGACCTAGACTCGACTGAGCCAAACAAGCCTCAGAAGAGACACCGTCCTACAACTTTCCCCTTACTAGAAAAAGGGCTACAACACCGATTCTACCAAAAAGGAGAAAACGATTCTGCCAAAAAGGAGAAAAGGACACGGATAAGACATCCATAAAGGACTCCAGAGAATCACAAAGTGGGGCAGAAACGAACCCCAAGGACACAAAGCTAAAACCCCGAAAACCAGGGCCAAGCTAACAAGAACCCAACCATCCAGCAGAAACAAAGGGATGCAGACCCAAACCCCAGTCTGCACAGCATCCAAGGGTTCAAGAATCCTGGAGTCTGAAAAGAGAAGATAATCGTCCCTAAGTAGAGTGTATCCACACCCAAGAGACACCTGAAGACAAAGGTCTCCAAAAACAGCTGAAAAGCAGCTCAGAATATCTAATATTCTGAAACCCTAGCCTCGCGCTCCAAGCTCATATAGGTGAACATCTGATGTCAACACCTGAAGAGCCAAAACACTGCACTCTACCGTCATCCAAAGACGACTCCCAAGATACAGCTAAACATTCCCACAAGATGTGAACGTGGAAGATAAATAGAGCCCCCTAAGGAAGGCTCACCAAAAACGCGCATAACTGAGTACTAAATTAGCAGATCAAACAGATCTCAGATCCTGCTTCAAGCACTAGACCAGACAAGCTATAGGCATTTCTGATAGACAAGGGGAACAAGGAGATCCCAAACCCTCTGGGAAATGGAAAATGTAGAGGAGCTCACCCCCTCCAACAGAGCTCAGTAGCCAAACCCAATCCCCTCCTCCAAAATTAAGGGCACTCCCACGGAGAACCCCCTAGGACTTGGTAAAGAAAGAGCGCGAAAAGACCCCCTTAGGAAGTCCTGGCACAATACCCCTGTCATTGACAACAGGGAGACTTAAATCTCCAACAATCGAAACAGAACAAGCCACAGAGCCGCAGCAAGCTGCCTCCATGCATAACAGCAATAAAAGTTTACTTGCCCCGAGCTCCTGCACGCAGAGCAGGAAAACAATCCTCCAGAGAGAGGGAAAAAAAACACCATCTCCGAGCACCAGCCGGTACTGAGCTAGTCCAACCACCCCCCCCCCAAAGGGGAGGGAACGGACAAAAACAGCGCCCATGCCCACAATGACATGAGGAAGCCGTAGCCTGAATCAAAGTCCAGGACCGAATGACGAATCATCCAGATACAACTGTTGATTGCAATAGAGAAAAACTCCCTCACCAAAAAGGGAAGCACATACTGCCGGAAAGGGCAAACAGTCCCCCACTGAAAACACTGGGTCATCCCGAACCATTCCAACAGGATCATAAAAACTCCAGACTTTCCAAGAAGGATCCGAGACAAGAAACCTGTCCTGAACAGTCCACCGAAACTTAAGTTTCCAGACATCCAAAGAAGGATCAGGACAAGAACCTGGACCCGGGGCCGTTCTAAAATAAACTATAAACCCAGGGGAGCACAATACACCCAGTCTGAAGCAGAGCAGACATCACAGGGACTGTGATCCGGGCTAACCCGGAAACCAGGTACAAGACTCACTCGTAAAATTCCAAGCCCAAAAGGGAAGAGAACACCCTTAGCAGGAGTCAAACTCCCTACCAAAAGGGAGCAAGACAATGACAAAGTCACGTAGCCAGTCTAGAGCCCCAGGCACAATGGACAACACTCCCGAGGTCCAAGACTAAGGAAATATTTACAAGAACAAAGTCACTCAAAAAAAGAGTTCAGAACAGACTAGTCTCCATAATCCTCTTAGATTATCTTGCCGTAGGCCACATCCAAGAGAGAAGAATGCAAAGCATCCCAAATCCTGGTGAAAGAACCAAAGTGAAAGCTAGCAGTGGAAAGAAGGAGACAACACAGTTTATCATCCCCAATGTGGAAACGACTAACTCCAGGAAGCGGCAAGAGCCACAAGGCCCTCAATTCCTAACTTAAACGGCCAGAAGCCGTCAAGAAAAGCAGGACAAAGTCCAGACAGCCTCGACCCAAAGGAAGAGAAATATAAACAGGGAACAATCCTAAAAAGGACAAACCCAAGGAAGCCTTGGAAGGCAAGTCCACCAGGAACTGGCGGAATGAAGGACCTAAAATCCCACCAACCCCCTACGGGGAGGAGGGTACGCTAGTTCCCACAGAGATCAGGAACCAACTGGAATGTTGCAGCGGATCTCAACGGAGCCCTGGCTGACTGACATTACAAAGGCCAATGAGGACTGAATACAATCCCTCATGCCCCTAAGTAAACCAAGGACCATTGTGTCCTCTTAGAAGCTAGCTGTAACTTGAAACAAAGAACAAGGAAAACAACCCATTAGTGGTGAGAACCACTCAGTGCCCCACCCAGACCAGCCAGGCACAATGGGCGTCACATGTCTGATATAGACCTCAAGACAGAAGGATCTGTACCCAGTCAGGACCAGCCTGAAGCAAAGGGCACTCAGGACTGTCAAAGGCCACACAAGTCACCCCCTAGAAGAGAGAGATCAACAAAGAGACAAACCTAGGACAAAAACATGTCCTCACTCTTGAAAAAAACCTCCATAGAAGTAACAGAGCGACCACAAAATCGAGAGTATCCATTCCAGAGAAGAAATTTCCAAATGAAATATAATAACAAACATGAGATTTAAAATCAAATAAAATCCATCCTAACCGGATTAACATAAAAGATAGGGCAACCCACAGGTTATCGCCCAGGAAGAACGGACACCCCCCGCAAAACCAGCCCAACAGGGATTCGATACTTCCAAGCTCAGAACTGGAAAAGGTTACTCAAATGAAAGAAAACGATAAGAAGATTACTTTATCGCCTTATGTCTAATTGTGCATGCCATTCGAAGAGGAAGACTGAGAATCCACCAACTCGTTAAGAGTGGGCTCCTCCAGCAGCACCAAAACGTGCCTCAGTAGAACACCAAGGTGCACCAGTCTTTAAGAAAAGGCAAAACTTACCTCCGCCGGGGGCAAATGAGGACCCTGGCCCCCAAAGGTTGCCCCCCTGAAACCTCAGGGGCAGTCGCTCCTCCAGAAGGCTGAACTGGACCAAGCGATCCCACGCTTGACGAGCCCTGGTTAACAGAACACGGACAATATCGTAAACACACTCCTGGGAGCTATAAATGCATCAGCGCCAAGAAAATGGCCATGCGGAACCACGCTGTAACTTCCGGAGGAAACAAGCCACCTTCCAGAGAAGGATAAGCAGGGTTTGGGTCACCTGCATGCTTAATAAGGGACCGTTGTAGGGAACGTGCCTCTCGAGAAACGGAATCCCCAGAGGTGGATGGCTCAGTGGACCCCTGAATCCCCGATCCCGTGGAATGGAGCATTCTTAAACGGCATTCGGGACATAACTGATGGGCATGTATCACCCGGGCCAATTCATATTCTTCGCAAGAAGTAGAATATGAATCAGAGACATCAGTCTCCAAAAAATCAGAATCCTCTGTTCACATACCAGTGAACCAGAAATGTTTCCGTCACCAGACAGTCAGGAATGCAGAAATGGAGAGCAAAAATGTAACCACACCCGGTCACAAGGTGTACCGTGCAAATCCATGAAAAAGCGCGCCAGACCTTAAAGGCCGCATTACTTGCCATAGGCAGTTATGTTCCGAAAAAGCCCTGAGCCTAAGTGCCACTACACATTAGTAGACAGAATCACATAAACATGATTAAAGACCCCCCTGTTCAATAACCCCCTTCAGGAGATTAACCCTTGATTCCATGATACAAAGGAGCCTCACTGAGACCCTGTGTTAAAGTTATCCCTGAAAGGTTGTAGCCCCTCTTGGATAAACCGTTTTATTACAGTATGATGAAAGTAAAATTAAACGATCTTACTGGAATCTACGCCGTGGAACAGGAACACGGCCCTTCAAGTGTGATAGATAGTAGCATCGCTTCTGACATGGACTTATGAGAAGAAAGCAGTTAGCAAAACTCGTCAACACAGATTGCTGGTGGAGCTGTTAACATGAGTCGGGATGGTTTCGCAGGACGACTCTCCCTGCATCTCCGGACTCTAACATTCATCCAGGCTCTCATTGAGAGGCTGACAGGACTACTTAAAACTCCAGTCCCATTCCGAAGAGTACTACCCTCCATAAGAGACTATCAAAACTTCTGACACTTCTCTGCCAACCTCCTGGGACAAAAGGCAAAGAATGACCGGGGGATGGGGGTAGAGGGAGGGGCATTTAAGCCTTTGGCTGGGGTGTCTTTGCCTCCTCCTGGTGGCCAGGTTCTGAATTCCCTAAAGTAGTTATTGCAGCTGTGGACTCTTTCCGCTTATAAAGAAAAATGGCATTATTGTTTTAAGCCTGTTACTTTCAATAAAAGTGTGGTTATTTTATTTTATTGGCTTGCAGGTTTTCAATTAAGATTCATTTATTAAATAGACTAATTATGCAAAAAAAAAAAAAATTTAAATAAATTTGAAACAAAAGAAAAGTTTGTTTTTGTTTTTCGGCCAAGTGCATCCTGGATTTTCGGGTTCGGTTTCAGTCCAGAATTACCATTTTGGTGCGTCACTAGTTACAACTCAAAATGCTATTTTCCCTCCTGTGCCTGCAGCTCTTTTTAAAACTGTTCTCTCATTTTAACTCATTACAGAATCTAGTTGGTAAAGTCCTGCATTTTATACTGGGCGCCATCTTGTAGCTCATGTATTATTGCATTCTGTGATAGGAGCATGCACTTTTACATATCTGCTTTTTCACAGCTGTACCTTTCACTTCAGTTTAGATCAGCAGTCGCCAAACAGTGGTCCATGGACGACTGGTGGTCCACGAGAAGATGTTGGAATTAATCTCCTCTGATGGTGTCACCCCGCCGTGCCGCAACTCCCTACAGTGCCTGGCTAGACATCAGTGAAAACTGACGGAGTTGGAGTTAAATTACAATCTCCCTACACATGTTGCGTAGTACTGCGCAACTTGCGTAGCTAGATTGTATTTTTAACTCCTCCCGCCCGATGCGCTGTTCAGAGGAAGATGCTTCCATTCTAAAGCCATCAGAAGTTGGTATAGTTTTGGCTTAATATAGTGGAATTTAAAAGGACACTGAACCCAAATTTTTTCTTTAGTGATTCAGATAGAGCATGCAATTTTAAGCAACTTTCTAATTTACTCCTATTATCATTTTTTCTTCGTTCTCTTGCTATCTTTATTTGAAAAAGAAGGAATCTAAACTATTTTTGGTTCAGTATACTGGACAACACTTGTTTATTGGTGGGTGAATTTATCCACCAATCAGCAAGAACAACCCAGGTTGTTCACCAAAAATGGTCCAGCATCTAAACTTACATTTTTGCATTTCAAATAAAGATACCAAGAGAATGAAGAAAATTTTATAATAGGAGTAAATGAGAAAGTTGCTTAAAATTGCATGCTCTATCTGAATCACAAAAGAAAAAAATTGGGTTCAGTGTCCCTTTAAGTATATATAAAAAAGAAAATCTTAAAAACAAAACAATTCTCCTATATTTAATTTATTTTCTTCCTTTTATCTGTCTTTGTAGTAGTTTTCCTAATTCCATCAGATGGACTTACATCACTGTCTTCCTCCCCTTTAATTTTCATTCTAATAATTGTATTTTACCTGAATTCCAGTAATGGTTATCCAACAGATCAGCCATATCCCACCAGTATTATAGTAATTGCCAGTAACACAGTAACATCAGTCATGGTTAGGTCACATCCATATTGAGAGCTTTTGATATAAACTTAAGATCATGGACAGACATTGGTGTCATAAATTAAGTAGTTTTGAAAAATTCCTAACTGGGGAGGTAACTTGGAAGTCTTGTGGTCCTTTTAAACATAATTCTTTTTCCCCCACTTTCTGCCTCTCTGTTTCCAGCTCAAACATTGGTACTCACCCTTCATCTGTCAATTGGAAGTATTCCCTCAGTTCTTTCATTCAGTTAGTTAATTCCAAGAAATTATTCTTAGAAATGTGTAAATATATACATTATATAAACTTGGCTATGGTTAATGGTTATACTAGTTATGTACAGTATATATATATATATATATATATATATATATATATATATATATATATATATATATATATATATATATACACACATACATACACATATACAAACACGCACACACATATATACACATATACAAACACGCACACACATATATACACACATACAAACACACACACATATATACACATATACAAACACGCACACACATACACATATACACACATATATACACATATACACATATACACATATACACACATATACAAACACACACACACACATATATACACATATACAAACACACACACACATATATATATACACATATACAAACACACACACACATTATAGGAGGTTTGTACCTTTTTAAAAAAAAAATCATCATGTTAGTGGTCCACGGGATTCAAAATTGTGAGTTTAGCGGTCCCTGAGGTGCGGAAGGTTGACGACCCCTGGTTTAGATCACATAATAGACACCATAAGTGTTGCATTTTTGCACAATTTAAAAGCTCCAAATGGTTAACTCCCAGTGTGAATATGCAGAGCTTCACTCACGGATACTTGTAAGGGGTTAAACTCTCTCTATACTGCACGCACATACATAAACACAAACAATTTTAAACTAAACTACTTTCTAATTTACTTCTATTATAAATTGTGCTTTAATCTCTTGGTATCCATTGAGGAGTAGCAATGCAATACTGGAAACTAGCTGAACGCAATAGTAAGCCAATTATAAGAGGTATATATGTGCAGCCAGCAGCAGCTAGCCTACCTAGGTATTCTTTCCAACAAAGGATACCAAGAGAAAAAAAGCAAATTAGATAATAAAAGTATAATGGAAAGTTATTTAAATTTCTATGCTCTATCTGAATCACAAATTAAAAATGTTTGCGTTTGAAGTCCCTTTAATCATCACACAATATCTGCAGAAAATATAAATGTTTTAAATGCCATTAAAAAAACCTGTCATTTTGTTATTAAATGTTGCCTTGTTTTGCAATCCAGGGATAAAAATCTTGAAAGAAAAAAGAAAAAAAAAAAAAGTGCTGGAGGTTGGAGTACATTACATGGAAATCTGCACACCGATTGGCTGATATTTACTAGACCTTACTTTTATTATAGATTACTAGGCGATAAGCCTGCCCAGAGGGCAGTCTATGTTTGAAAACTACAAACCCCCAAGCTAAAGTTAAAAAAAAAAAAAAAAAAAAGCTATGCAAAATAAAAAATTTAAACCTAAACTAATACCCCTATAAAAATAGAAAAAGCCCCCCAAAATAAAAACACCCCCTAATCTAATACTAAACTACCAATAGCCCTTAAAAGGGCCTTTTGTAGGGCATTGCCCTAAGTTAAACAGCTATTTTACCTCTAAAAATACTAAATCTCCCCTAACAGTAAAAAAAACCCACGCACCAAACCCCCCAAAATAAAAAAACCTAACACTAAAAAAAAAACTAAACTACCCATTACAATAAAAAAGCCTAAACATAAGCCCCAAATAGGTACTCACTGTTCCTTTAGTCCGGCGGAGAACGTCTTCTTCCAGACGGGTCCATCATCTTCTATCTTCATCCAGAGTGAAGGCGGCACAGAGCGGAGGTGCGGAGCTTTGTTCCCGATGCTTGGATCCTCAGCAGCGGTCCTCGGCAGCATGGTGGCTCCACTTTATCCGATGTCCGTCATATACTGAAGATTGAATGCAAGGTAACGCAATCAATTTGGGGTGCTTTGCATTCCTATTAGCTGAAATTTTTAAAATGATTATTATTATTATACTTTATTTATGAAGTGCCAACATATTCCGCAGCGCTGTCCATGGATACAATTCATTTAAATAAAACAATAATATAAAACTTGTAAGAGACAGGACAAAATTTACAAACACATACAGGAGGAATTGAGGGCCTTATTCCTGTGGAGCTTACAATCTAGATGGGTAGGAGGTTGAGAAACAAGGGGTGAGGACTGCAAGCTTGAATAAGATGTTAATGCAGAGTTAGATGAGGGAAATGTTAGGCAAGATAAATTCGTTTATTATTGAGTTGGGTGGTAGGTTTCTCTGAACAAAAAAGTCTTCAGAGAGAAGTTAAAGGAAGAGAGATTAGGGCAAAGCCTGACAGCACGAGGGAGAGTGTTCCAGAGAGTAGGTGCTGCACGGCAGAAGTTCTGCAGTCTAGCATTAGAAGAGGTGAGTCGCAGATGCAAGGAGCAGGTCATTGTTGGATCTTAGTGGGCGGGCTGGAGTGTACTTGTTGATTAGAGAGGATAGGTAGAGGGGAGCGGTGTTGGTGAGCGCTTCGTATGCAAGCGTGAGAATTTTGAAATTCTGCTGTGAATGGGGAGCCAATGAAGGGACTCGCAGAGAGGTGCAGCAGATACAGAGCTATGGGAAAGGTGGATCAGCCTGGCAGAGGCATTTAGGATGGATTGAAGAGGGGGGGTGGGCAGGAAAGAGGAAGGCCAGTAAGTAGGTTATTGCAGTAGTCAAGTTGGGAAATAACAAGGGAGTGGATTATTTGCTTTGTGGTGTTAGCACACATAAAAGGTCAAATCTTGGAAATATTGTGTAGATAGTTGCGGCAGGATGTAGAAAGCGATTGGATATGGGGGACAAAGGATAGATTTGAGTCAAGTGTAACATCGAGGCAGCGGACTTGGGGAGATGGGGAAATGGTGATGCCGTCAACAGGGATAGAGCAGTCACAAGTCGGTGTAGAGCTTGAGGGGGGATAAGAAGGAGCTCAGCCTTGGACATGTTAATCTTTAGGTGGTGAGAGGCCATCCAGGAAGAAATACCAGATAAGCAGTTGCTGACAGGAGAAAGGACAGAGGGAGAGAGAGCAGGGGTGGAGAGGTAGATCTGGGTGTCATCAGCATAGAGGTGATATTTGAAGCCATAACTGTTGATAAGTTTACCCAGTGAAGAAGTATAAATGGAGAAGAATAGAGGACCCAGAACAGATCCTTGAGGTACTCCAAGAGACAGAGGCATTAGAGAGGAGGAGTCGCCGGCAAATGAAAAAGACCTGTGAGAAAGATAGGAGTGTATCCAGGAAAGAGCAGTGTCACAGAGGCCAAAAGAGCTAAGGGTCTGTAGGAGGAGGGGGTAGTCAACTGTGTCAAATGCAGCTGAGAGGTCAAGTAAGATGAGTATAGAATGGCCAATATTTTTAGCAGAGAGAAGATCATTAGTAACCTTGGTAAGGACAGTCTCAGTTGAGTGTTTGGGGCGGAATCCGGACTGCAGAGGGTCAAGCAAGGAGTTGGCGGACAGGAAGTGGGTTAGGTGATTGTAAACTAGTTTTTCAAGGAGTTTTGATGTTAGTGGAAGCAGTGATATGTGGCGGTAGCTTTCAGGACAATAAGGGTCGAGGGAGGGTTTTTTGAGTATGGGAGTAACTTTTGCGTGTTTGAAAGAAGATGGGAATGAGTCGGTAGAGAGAGACATAGGTTGAAGATGTGGGTAAGAGCAGGAGTGAGGGTGGAAGATAGCCAATAGGATTAGAGCTACTGAAATCCTATTGGCTGTTTTAAAAATTTCAGCCAATAGGAATAAAAGGTACCCTAATAAATATGGGGTACCTTGCATTCAATCTTGAGTGTGCGATGGACGATCGCATGAAGAGGAGCCTCAACACCGCTGAGGGCCGCCGCTGCGGATCCAGGCATCAGGAACACAGCTCCGCAACTCCGCTCTGCGCTACCTTCACTCCGGTTGAAGATAGAAGATGATGGATCCGTCTGGAAAAAGACCTTCTCGGCCGGACTTCAGGAACAGTGAGTACCTATTTGGGGCTTAGGTATAGGTTTTTTTATTTTAATTTTTGGGGCGTTTTTTTTTTTAGATTAAAGTTTTTTTTGGGCTTGAAAAAAAGCGGATTGCCTTTTTCGGGGCAGTAAAAGAGCTGAATGCCCTTTTAAGAGCAATGCCCATACAAATGCCCCTTTAGGGGCAATGGGTAGTTTAGTTTTTTTTTAGTGTTAGTTTTTTTTTATTTTGGGGGGTTTGTTGGGAGGGTTTTAGTATTTTTTAGAGGTAAAAGAGTTGTTTAACTTAGGGCAATGCCCTACAAAAGGCCCTTTTAAGGGCTATTGGTAGTTTAGATTAGCGGTGTTTTTATTTTGTGGGGTTTTTTTTTTATTTTCATAGGGATTATGTATATTTTTTTTTTATTTTTTTGTCATTTAGAAGTATTTGGGGTTAATTTAGGGGGTGTTAGGTTAGGGGTTTAGTAATTCAATTAGTTATTTGCGTTGTAGGGGGTAGGCGGTATAAGGGTTAATATATTAATCAGAGTTATTGCAATGTGGGGGTTTGGTGGTTAGGGGTTAATAGGTTACTTAGGGTAATTGCGATATGGGGGGGTTAGCGGTTTAGGGGTCAATATTTTAATTATGTTATTTGCGGATTAGGAGTTAACTACTTTATTATTTTGCAATGTGGGGGTTGATGGTTTAGGTGTTTGTTAATACTTCGTGCTGGAGGTTAGTTTTTTTTTTGTTAATTTGTGGGTTTTTATTTCTATTTCTTGTGGGCGGTTGCGTGTTTTTGTTTTTTTAAGCCTTCGGGTTTGCCTACGCTGCAGCCAGGTGGATTCAGAAAATGGCAGTGGTGAAAGAATCCACCGCAGTGCAACATCGCTGCATCCAGGTGGATTCTTTTAGCTGCACGCGCAGCCGACATTCTTTTGGCTGCCTCACGTAGAGGATGCGTGCGCAACTGGCGATGGAAGCGTTACAAAAACGCAATTATATTATAGATTTGACAAAAGCAAATAAAGTAACAAACATTCAAGAGGCTGTTAAAGGGGTGTGCTCCAGGTCAGCATATCTCATAATTATAAGACATTTCTGTTGCGTTACTATAAAATAATAACGTCAGCCAAGTCTTTAACTTTTTAAACAAATTAACATCTTTTTTACTGCCATTATTTTTCGATAGCCAGACTGCACCCACCATTTGCCTTATTTGGAGGAGCCAATCAGGGCTTAAGTACACAGACAACAAGGTTAGCCCCAGTTATAATTTTAGTATAGAGTGCATTATTTTGCAATTGTTATCTGAGAATGCCAGATAGGGATATACATGTTGTGGGGTTAGCCTTGAGAAGTTAGCAGGGTACATTATCCCCTTAAGGACCACAGCACTTTAACATTTTCTGACCGTTTGGGACCAGGGCTATTTTTACATTTTTGCGGTGTTTGTGTTTAGCTGTAATTTTCCTCTTACTCATTTACTGTACCCACACATATTATATACCGTTTTTCTTGCCATTAAATAGACTTTTGAAAGATACCATTATTTTCATCATATGTTATAATTTACTATAATTTGTTTTATAAAAGATGATGAAAAAAAAATGGAAAAACACAATTTATGTAAGAACTTACCTGATAAATTAATTTCTTTCACATTGGCAAGAGTCCATGAGCTAGTGACGTATGGGATATACAATCCTACCAGGAGGGGCAAAGTTTCCCAAACCTCAAAATGCCTATAAATACACCCCTCCCCACACCCACAATTCAGTTTAACGAATAGCCAAGTAGTGGGGTGGTAAAGAAAGGAGTAATAAAGCATCAACAAAGGAATTTGGAAATAATTGTGCTTTATACAAATAAAATCATAACCACCATAAAAAAGGTTGGGCCTTATGGACTCTTGCCAATATGAAAGAAATTAATTTGTCAGGTAAGTTCTTACATAAATTATGTTTTCTTTCATGTAATTGGCAATAGTCCATGAGCTAGTGACGTATGGGATAGCAATACCCAAGATGTGGAACTCCACCCAAGACTCACTAGAGAGGGAGGGATGAAAATAAAAACAGCCATTTTCCGCTGAAAAAATTAATTCCCAACCCAAAATATAAAAGTTTATTCTCATAAATGAAAGGAAAAAACTTAAATCCTAAGCAGAAGAATAAAACTGAAACAACTGCCTGAAGAACTTTTCTACCAAAATCTGCTTCAGAAGAAGCAAATACATCAAAATGGTAGAATTTAGTAAATGTATGCAAAGAAGACCAAGTAGCAGCTTTGCAAATCTGATTAACTGAAGCTTCATTCTTAAAAACCCAGGAAGTAGAAACTGATCTAGTAGAATGAGCTGTAATTCTCTGAGGCGGGGCTTGACCCGACTCCAAATAGGCTTGATGAATCAAAAGCTTTAACCACAAAACCAAAGAAACGGCAGAAACATTCTGACCTTTCCTAGAACCAGAAAAGATAACAAATAAATAGACTAGAAGTCTTCCTGAAATCTTTAGTAGCTTCAACATAATATTTCAGAGCTCTCACCACATCCAAAGAATGTAAAGATCTCTCCAAATAATTCTTAGGATTAGGACACAAGGAACAACAATTTCTCTATAAATGTTGTTAGAATTCACAACCTTAGGTAAGAATTTAAATGAAGTCCGCAAAACTGCCTTATCCTGATGAAAAATCAGAAAAGGAGAATCACAAGAGAGAGTGGATAATTCAGAAACTCTTCTAGCAGAAGAGATGGCCAAAAGAAAAAACACTTTCCAAGAAAGTAGTTTAATGTCCAAAGAATACATAGGCTCAAACGGAGGAGCCTGTAAAGCCTTAAAAACCAAATTAAGACTCCAAGGAGGACAGATTGATTTAATGACAGGCTTGATAAGAACCAAAGCATGCCTGCACAAAACAATGAGTATCAGGAAGTTAAGGAATCTTTCTGTGAAATAAAACAGAAAAAGCAGAGATTTGTCCTTTCAAGGAACTTGCAGACAAACCTTTATCCAAACCATCCTGAAGAAACTGCAAAATTCTAGGAATTCTAAAAGAATGCCAAGAGAATTTATGAGAAGAACACCATGAAATGCAAGTCTTCCAAACTCAATAATAAATCTTTCTAGAAACAGATTTACGAGCCTGCAACATAGTATTAATCACGAAAAACCTCTATGACTAAGCACTAAGCATTCAATTTCCATACCTTTAAATTTAATTATGTGAGATCCTGATGGAAAAACGGACCTTGAGATAGAAAGTCTGGCCTTAATGGAAGTGGCCAAGGTTGGCAACTGGACATCCGAACAAGATCCGCATACCAAAACCTGTGAGGCCATGCTGGAGCCACCAGCAGCACAAACAATTGCTCCATGATGATTTTGGAGATCACTCTAGGAAGAATAACTAGAGGCGGGAAAATATAAGCCGGTTGATAACACCAAGGAAGTGTCAATGCATCCACTGCTTCTGCCTGAGGATCCCTGGACCTTGCCATCAGATCTATTTCTGAAAGACCCCACATCTGAACAACTTGAAAAAGCACATCTGGGTGGAGAGACCATTCTCCCGGATGTAAAGTCTGACGACTGAGGTAATCCGCTTCCCAATTGTTTATACCTGGGATATGAACTGCAGAAATCAGACAGGAGCTGGATTCTGCCCAAATAAGTATCCAAGATACTTCTTTCATAGCTTGAGGACTGTGAGTCCCACCCTGATGACTGACATATGTCACAGTTGTGATTTTGTCTGTCTGAAAACAAATGAACGCTTCTCTCTTCAACAGAGGCCAAAACTGAAGATCCCCGAGAATCGCACGGAGTTCCAAAATATTTATTGGTAATCTCGCCTCTTGAGATTTCCAAACCCCTTATGCTGTCAGAGATCCCCAAACAGCTCCCCAACCTGAAAGACTCGCATCTGTTGTGATCACAGTCCAGGTTGGATGAACGAAAGAGGCCCCTAGAATTATACAATGGTGATCTAACCACCAAGTCAGAGAAAGTCAAACATTGGGATTTAAGGATATTAATTGTGAAATCCTTGTATAATCCCTGCACCACTGGTTCAGCATACAAAGCTGGAGAGGTCTCATATGAAAATGAGCAAAGGGGATTGCGTCCGATGATACAGTCATGGGACCTAAAACTTCCATGCACAAAGCTACTGAAGGGAATGACAGACTGAAGGTTTCGACAGGCTGCAACCAATTTCAAACGTCTCTTGTCTGTTAGAAACAAAGTCATGGACACTGAATCTATCCAAACAACTTTGAAAAATCTTAATCTGCCCCCTACCAGTTGAGCAGGAATAAGGGCCACACCTTCATGCGGACTTGGGGGCTGACTTTGATCTCTTAAATGGCTTGGATTTATTCCAATTTGAAGAAGGCTTCCAATTGGAAACAGATTACTTAGGGGGAAGAATTAGGTTTCTGTTCCTTATTTAAGAATGAAAACTGTTAGAAGCTTTAGATTTACCCTTAGGTCTTTTATCCTGAGGCAAAAAACGCACTTCCCCCCAGTGACAGTTGAAATTATTGAATCCAACTGAGAACCAAATAATTACCTTGGAAAGAAAGAGATAGCAATCTGGACTTAGAAGTCATATCAGCATTCCAAGATTTAAGCCACAAAGCTCTTCTAGCTAAAATAGCTAAAGACATAGATTTAACATCAATTTTGATGATATAAAAAAATGGCATCACAAATGAAATTATTAGCATGTTGAATCAAGTTAACAATGCTAGACAAATCATGATCCGATACTTGTTGCGCTAAAGTTTCCAACCAAAAAGTTGAAGCAGCTGCAACATCAGCCAAAGAAATTGCAGTTCTAAGAAGAAGACCTGAAAATAAATAAGCTTTTCTTAAATAAGATTCAAGTTTCCTATCTAAAAGATCTTAAAAAGAAGTACTATCTTCCGTAGGAATAGTACTACGTTTAGCAAGAGTAGAGATAGCCCCATCAACTTTGGGGATCTTTTCCCAAAACTCCAATCTAACTGCTGGCAAAGGATACATTTTTTTTATACCTTAAAGAAGGCATAAAAGAAGTACCAGGCCTATTCCATTCCTTAGAAATAATATCAGAAATAGCATCAGGAACTGGAAAAACCTCTGGAATAACCACAGGAGGTTTATAAAGTTTACTAGTTTTAATTTCAAGAGGACTAGTTTTCTCAATATTTAATATAATCAACACTTCTTCAACAAAGAACAAATGTACTCCATTTTAAATAAATAAGTAGATTTGCCAGTGTCAATATCTGAATAAGGATCTTCTGAATCAGATAGATCCTCATCAGAGGAGGATAATTAAGTATGTTGTCAGTCATTTGAAATTTCATCAACTTTATGAGAAGTTTTAAAAGACCTTTACATTTATTAGAAGGTGGGATGGCAGACAAAGCCTTCTGAATAGAATCAGCAATAAATTCTTATAAATTCTCAGGTATATCTTGTACATTAGATGTTAAAAGAACAGCAACAGGCAATGTTCTAATACTGATGGACACATTCTCTGCATGTAAAAGTTTAACATGACAACTTATTACAAAGGCATATGTTGAGCAAAAAGAGGCTGCTTCTTGGGTGGTAACTAGCCATAGAGCAAGCTATTATGCTAATGTTCGTTCCCAGGTTGAGCACTTCTCTTTTTATTTATGCAAATTATGACATTTTGGGAAGTCTCCCTAAGTGTGTTGTGGGAATCCAGACGTGAACCCGTTGCTCAATGTGCCTAGAGGGATATGGCTGTACCTCAGTGACGAGGCCCACAATAGGCCGAAAAGTACGTCTGGGGTTTTGCTGTTTCTCTCGTTCAGAGAGGGATTGCCTGGTATTTCGGGGCTGGACTGTACTGTGAAGTCAGGATCAGACTGATATGCTTCAGGAAAGTTCTTCTCTGTGAAAGGCACATGTTGAGCAAAAAGAGGCTCCTTCTTGGGTGGTAACTAGCCATAGAGCAAGCTATTATGCTAATGTTCGTTCCCAGGTTGAGCACTTCTCTCTTTTTATTTATTACAAACCACAGCTGGAGATATAATCTCCACAAGATTACAACAAATGTACTTAGCTTTGGTAGAACTGAAATCAGTCAGCAGGATTCCAACAGTGATTTCTGAGACAGGATCAGATTTGAGACATCTTGCAAATGTAAGAGAAAAAATAACATATAAAGCAAAATTATCAATTTCCTTATATGGCAGTTTCAGAAATGGGAAAAAAATGCAAACAGCATAGCCCTCTGATAGAGAAAAAAGGCAAGAGGCATATAGGAATGCTGTTTAAAATAATGACCCTTTACACAAACAGCAGCAAGCTGGAGAAGGTAGCTGACGGTATTCACATAAAACTTTGGGGCTTGGTTAGGAGTCTGAAAATCAGAGCAATGTTAGTTAAAAATAAGCAAAACTATACATTTATTTAAAAAAAAAAAACCTTTATGGGCTATATAAATAGATAATCTACAAAACATTTATGCAAAGAAAAAATTAGTGTATAATGTCCCTTTAAGATGGCGGAGACAATTGTGGGGTGGGGGAGGGAAGAAAGCTGTTTGGGAGGGATCAGGGGGTGGGATGTTTCAGGTGGGAGGCTGATCTCTACACTAAAGCTAAAATTAACCCTGCAAGTTCACTAAAACATAATTTATGTAAGAACTTACCTGATAAATTCATTTCTTTCATATTAGCAAGAGTCCATGAGCTAGTGACGTATGGGATATACATTCCTACCAGGAGGGGCAAAGTTTCCCAAAGCTCAAAATGCCTATAAATTCACCCCTCACCACACCCACAAATCAGTTTAACGAATAGCCAAGAAGTGGGGTGATAAGAAAAAAGTGCGAAAGCATATAAAATAAGGAATTGGAATAATTGTGCTTTATACAAAAAAAATCATAACCACCTCAAAAAAGGGTGGGCCTCATGGACTCTTGCTAATATGAAAGAAATTAATTTATCAGGTAAGTTCTTACATAAATTATGTTTTCTTTCATGTAATTAGCAAGAGTCCATGAGCTAGTGACGTATGGGATAATGAATACCCAAGATGTGGATCTTCCACGCAAGAGTCACTAGAGAGGGAGGGATAAAATAAAGACAGCCAATACCGCTGAAAAATAATCCACACCCCAAAATAAAGTTTAAATCTTATAATGAAAAAAACTGAAATTATAAGCAGAAGAATCAAACTGAAACAGCTGCCTGAAGTACTTTTCTACCAAAAACTGCTTCAGAAGAAGAAAACACATCAAAATGGTAGAATTTAGTAAAAGTATGCAAAGAAGACCAAGTTGCTGCTTTGCAAATCTGATCAACCGAAGCTTCATTCCTAAATGCCCAGGAAGTAGAGACTGACCTAGTCGAATGAGCTGTAATCCTTTGAGGCGGAGTTCTACCCGACTCGACATAAGCATGATGAATCAAGGATTTTAACCAAGATGCCAAAGAATGGCAGAAGCCTTTTGACCTTTCCTAGAACCAGAAAAGATAACAAATAGACTAGAAGTCTTTCAGAAATCTTTAGTAGCTTCAACATAATATTTCAAAGCTCTAACTACATCCAAAGAATGCAACAATCTTTCCTTACCACCTCCATGGGAGGCAAAGTTTGTAAAACTGATTTGTGGGTGTGGTGAGGGGTGTATTTATAGGCATTTTGAGGTTTGGGAAACTTTGCCCCTCCTGGTAGGAATGTATATCCCATACATCACTAGCTCATGGACTCTTGCTAATTACATGAAAGAAATAACCTCTTCACTGCTGGGCATAATACACGTGTGGTGCGCAGCAGCATTTAGTGGCCTTATAATTACCAAGAAGCAATGCCAAAGCCATATATGCTATTTTTGAACAAAGGGGATCCAAAGAGAAGCATTTACAACCATTTGAGCCATTATTGCACAAGCTGTTTGTAAATAATTTCAGTGAGAGACCTAAAGTTTGTCAAAAAGTGAACCATTTTTTTTATTCAATCAGTCAGTGAGCAATCAATCCTTTAAGGGACCAGAAACACCTTGAAATGTTTAGTTATGCATAATGAAACAACCTTGCAATAAACTTTCATTATTTTGGCCCCTTTACATGTAATGTAGCACTGAAAATTAATCAATTTCCAAGTCTCAGAATTTATAACCCACTAACGACCAATGATTACTGTACGTTGTTGGTGTTTTCAAGCGGTGGAAGCAATCCTGATCGCTTCCAGGTGCTTTCATGTTATTGCAGTAACATTTTTTTAGCCATCCGATGCAGAGAGCCACTCTGTGGCCCTCTCTGCATCGGCCATCGATGGTCACGATCGTTGGTGGGTGGGAGCCGTTGCAGGGAGGCGGGGGTGCGTCAGAGGGGGGCGGGATCACACGTGGGAGCCGGTACGTGCACGGGGGCGGGAGCGAACGCTACACTATAATTTACTTAGATAACGTGAGAGAGAGGAGGGGGGGAATTTTTATCTTAGGGATCTGGGAGGGGGTGGGGGGGTTGGTTATGGAGGGGGGCAGCTACACTACAGAAACATATCTTTAAATTAAAAAAAATACCATATTTTGTGGCAAACTGGGTACTGGCAGACAGCTGCCAGTACCCAAGATGGCGCACAATAAAAGTAGCAGGGGAGGGTTAGAGAGCTGTTTGGGGGGGGGGGGGGGGGGGAATCAGGGAGGTTGGGGGCTAAGGGGGAATCCTACACAGCAGAATATGTTTTACCCCCCCCCAAAAAAAAAAAAAAAATATTTTAGTACTGGCAGACTTTCAATTGTGGGGTGAGGGAGGGAAGAGAGCTGTTTGGAAGGGATCAGGGTATGGGATGTTTCAGGTGGGAGGTTGATCTCTACACTAAAGTTAAATTAACCCTGCAAGCTCCCTACAAGCTACCTAATTAACCCCTTCACTGCTGGGCATAATACAAGTGTGGTGCGCAGAGGCATTTAGCGGCCTTCTAATTACAAAAAAGCAACGCCAATAATTTCAGTGGGAACTCTAAAGTTTGTCAAAAAGTTTGTCAAAAAGTGAACAATTTTTTTTTTATTTGATCACATTTGGCGGTGAAATGGTGGCATGAAATATACTAAAATGGGCCTAAATCAATACTTTGGGTTGTCTACTACACTACACTAAAGCTAAAATTGACCCTACAAGCCCCCTACAAGCTCCCTAATTAACCCCTTCACTGTTGGGCATAATACATGCATGGTGCACAGCGGCATTTAGCAACCTTCTAATTACCAAAAAGCAACGCCAAAGCCATATAAATATGCTACTTCTGAACAAAGGGAACCCCAGAGAAGCATTTACAACCAGTTGTGCCATAATTGCACAAGCTGTTTGTAAATAAATTTCAGTGAGAACCAAAAGTTTGTGAAAAATTTGTGAAACATTTGGCGGTGAAATGGTGGCATGAAATACCAAACTGGGCCTAGATCAATACTTTGGGTTGTCTTCTAAAAAAAAATATATAAATGTCAAGGGATATTCAGGGATTCCAGACAGATATCAGTGTTCCAATGTAACTAGCGCTAATTTTGAAAAAAAAAAAATGGTTTGGAAATAGCAAAGTGTTACTATAACTTGCAAAAAGAGCAAAGAACATGTAAACATTCGGTATTTCTAAACTCAGGACAAAATTTAGAAACTATTTAGCATGGGTGTTTTTTGGTGGTTGTAGATATGTAACAGATTTTGGGGGTCAAAGTCAGAAAAAGTGCGTTTTCCATTTTTTCATCATATTTTATAAAAAAAAATTATAGTAAATTATAAGATATGATAAAAATAACATAATTTATGCTTACCTGATAAATGTATTTCTCTTGTAGTGTATCCAGTCCACGGATCATCCATTACTTGTGGGATATATTCCCTTCCCAACAGGAAGTTGCAAGAGGATCACCCACAGCAGAGCTGCTATATAGCTCCTCCCCTCACATGTCATATCCAGTCATTCGACCGAAACAAGACAAGAAAGGAGAAACCATAGGGTGCAGTGGTGACTGTAGTTTAATTAAAAATTTAGACCTGCCTTAAAAAGACAGGGCGGGCCGTGGACTGGATACACTACAAGAGAAATAAATTTATCAGGTAAGCATAAATTATGTTTTCTCTTGTTAAGTGTATCCAGTCCACGGATCATCCATTACTTGTGGGATACCAATACCAAAGCTTAAGTACACGGATGATGGGAGGGACAAGGCAGGAACTTAAACGGAAGGAACCACTGCCTGTAGAACCTTTCCCCCAAAAACAGCCTCCGAAGAAGCAAAAGTGTCAAATTTGTAAAATTTTGAAAAAGTGTGAAGCGAAGACCAAGTCGCAGCCTTGCAAATCTGTTCAACAGAGGCCTCATTCTTAAAGGCCCAGGTGGAAGCCACTACTCTAGTAGAATGAGCTGTAATCCTTTCAGGGGGCTGCTGTCCAGCAGTCTCATAGGCTAAGCGTATTATGCTTCGAAGCCAAAAGGAGAGAGAGGTTGCCGAAGCTTTTTGACCTCTCCTCTGTCCAGAATAAACGACAAACAGGGTAGATGTTTGACGAAAATCTTTAGTTGCCTGCAAGTAGAACTTCAAGGCACGGACTACGTCCAGATTATGCAAAAGACGTTCCTTCTTTGAAGAAGGATTAGGGCACAATGATGGGACAACAATCTCTTGATTGATATTCCTGTTAGAAACCACCTTAGGTAAAAACCCAGGTTTAGTACGAAGAACTACCTTGTCTGAATGGAAAATCAGATAAGGAGAATCACAATGTAAGGCAGATAACTCCGAGACTCTTCGAGCTGAGGAAATAGCCATCAAAAACAGAACTTTCCAAGATAAAAGTTTAATATCAATGGAATGAAGGGGTTCAAACGGAACTCCTTGAAGAACCTTAAGAACCAAGTTTAAGCTCCACGGAGGAGCAACATTTTTAAACACAGGCTTAATCCTAGTCAAAGCCTGACAAAAAGCCTGGACGTCTGGAACTTCTGCCAGACGCTTGTGCAAAAGAATAGACAGAGCAGAAATCTGTCCCTTTAACGAACTAGCAGATAAGCCTTTTTCCAAACCCTCTTGGAGAAAAGACAATATCCTAGGAATCCTAACCTTACTCCATGAGTAACCTTTGGATTCGCACCAATACAGGTATTTACGCCATATCTTATGGTAGATTTTCCTGGTAACAGGCTTTCGTGCCTGTATTAAGGTATCAATAACTGACTCAGAGAAGCCACGCTTTGATAGGATCAAGCATTCAATCTCCATGCAGTCAGTCTCAGAGAAATTAGATTTGGATGATTGAAAGGACCTTGTATTAGAAGGTCTTGTCTCAGGGGTAGAGTCCATGGTGGACAGGACGACATGTCCACTAGGTCTGCATACCAGGTCCTGCGTGGCCACGCAGGCGCTATCAGAATCACTGATGCTCTCTCCTGTTTGACCTTGGCAATCAGTCGAGGCAGCAGAGGAAACGGTGGAAACACATAAGCCATGTTGAAGAACCAAGGAGCTGCTAGAGCATCTATCAGCGTCGCTCCCGGGTCCCTGGACCTGGATCCGTAAAGAGGAAGTTTGGAGTTCTGGCGAGATGCCATGAGATCCAGTTCTGGTTTGCCCCAACGATGGACCAGTTGAGCAAACACCTCCGGATGGAGTTCCCACTCCCCCGGATGAAAAATCTGACGACTTAGAAAGTCCGCCTCCCAGTTCTCCGCGCCTGGGATGTGGATCGCTGACAAGTGGCAAGAGTGAGACTCTGCCCAGCGAATTATCTTGGAGACTTCTAACATCGCTAGGGAGCTCCTGGTTCCCCCTTGATGGTTGATGTAAGCCACAGTCGTGATGTTGTCCGACTGAAATCTGATGAACCTCAGTGTTGCTAACTGAGGCCAAGCTAGAAGAGCATTGAATATTGCTCTTAACTCCAGAATATTTATTGGGAGGAGTTTCTCCTCCTGAGTCCACGATCCCTGAGCCTTCAGGGAATTCCAGACTGCGCCCCAGCCTAGAAGGCTGGCATCTGTTGTTACAATCGTCCAATCTGGCCTGCGAAAGGTCATACCCTTGGACAGATGGACCCGAGATAGCCACCAGAGAAGAGAATCTCTGGTCTCTTGATCCAGATTTAGTAATCCCCATTCCACTGACCTAGCATGCACAATTGCAGCGGTCTGAGATGCAGGCGCGCAAATGGCACTATGTCCATTGCCGCTACCATTAAGCCGATTACTTCCATACACTGAGCCACTGACAGGCGTGGAACGGAGTGAAGGACACGGCAAGCATTTAAAAGTTTTGATAACCTGGCCTCCATCAGGTAAATTTTCATTTCTACAGAATCTATCAGAGTCCCTAGGAAGGAGACTCTTGTGAGTGGTGATAGAGAACTCTTTTCCACGTTCACCTTCCACCCATGCGACTTCAGAAATGCCAGAACTATCTCTGTATGAGACTTGGCCATTTGAAAGCTTGACGCCTGTATCAGGATGTCGTCTAGATACGGAGCCACCGCTATGCCTCGCGGTCTTAGAACCGCCAGAAGTGAGCCCAGAACCTTTGTAAAGATTCTCGGGCCGTAGCAAACCCGAAGGGGAGAGCTACAAATTGGTAATGCCTGTCTAGAAAGGCAAATCTTAGGAACCGATGATGATCTTTGTGAATCGGTATGTGAAGGTAGGCATCCTTTAAGTCCACTGTGGTCATGTACTGACCCTCTTGGATCATGGGCAGGATGGTCCGAATAGTTTCCATTTTGAATGATGGAACTCTTAGGAATTTGTTTAAGATCTTTAGGTCTGAAGGTACCCTCTTTCTTGGGAACCACAAACAGATTTGAATAAAATCCCTGTCCTTGTTCCGTCCGCGGAACTGGATGGATCACCCCCATTACTAGGAGGTCTTGTACACAGTGTAGGAATGCCTCTTTCTTTATCTGGTTTTCTGATAACCTTGAAAGATGAAATCTCCCTTGAGGAGGAGAAGCCTTGAAGTCCAGAAGATATCCCTGAGATATGATCTCCAACGCCCAGGGATCCTGGACATCTCTTGCCCACGCCTGGGCGAAGAGAGAAAGTCTGCCCCCCACTAGATCCGTTTCCGGATAGGGGGCCGTTCCTTCATGCTGTCTTGGGGGCAGCAGCAGGTTTTCTGGCCTGCTTGCCCTTGTTCCAGGACTGGTTAGGTTTCCAGGCCTGTCTGAAATGAGCAACAGTTCCTTCCTGTTTTGGAGCGGAGGAAATTGATGATGCTCCTGCCTTGAAATTTCGAAAGGAACGAAATTTAGACTGTTTTGCCTTTGATTTGGCCCTGTCCTGAGGAAGGGTATGCCCCTTACCTCCAGTAATGTCAGCAATAATTTCCTTCAAGCCGGGCCCGAATAAGGTCTGCCCTTTGAAAGGAATATTAAGTAATTTAGAATTAGAAGTCACGTCAGCTGACCAGGATTTAAGCCATAGCGCCCTCCGCGCCTGGATGGCGAATCCGGAGTTCTTAGCCGTTAGTTTAGTCAAATGTACAATGGCATCAGAAACAAATGAGTTAGCTAGCTTAAGTGATTTAAGCTTGTCCATAATTTCATCCAATGGAGCTGTGTGAATGGCCTCTTCCAGAGACTCAAACTAGAATGCCGCAGCAGCAGTGACAGGCGCAATGCATGCAAGGGGCTGCAGGATAAAACCTTGTTGAACAAACATTTTCTTAAGGTAACCTTCTAATTTTTTATCCAATGGATCTGAAAAAGCACAACTGTCCTCAACCGGGATAGTGGTACGCTTTGCTAAAGTAGAAACTGCTCCCTCCACCTTAGGGACCGTCTGCCATAAGTCCCGTGTAGTGGCGTCTATTGGAAACATTTTTCTAAATATAGGAGGTGGGGAAAAGGGCACACCGGGTCTATCCCACTCCTTGCTAATAATTTCTGTAAGCCTTTTAGGTATAGGGAAAACATCAGTACACACCGGCACCGCATAGTATCTATCCAGCCTACACAATTTCTCTGGAATTGCAACTGTGTTACAGTCGTTCAGAGCAGCTAAAACCTCCCCAAGCAATACACGGAGGTTCTCAAGCTTAAATTTAAAATTAGAGATCTCTGAATCAGGTTTCCCCGGATCAGATCCGTCACCCACAGAATGAAGCTCTTCGTCCTCATGTTCTGCAAACTGTGACGCAGTATCAGACATGGCTCTTACAGCACCAGCGCGTTCTGCATCTCTCCTAATCCCAGAGCTATCGCGCTTGCCTCTCAATTCTGGCAATCTAGATAATACTTCTGACAGGGTATTATTCATGATTGTAGCCATGTCCTGTAAAGTAATTGCTATGGGCGTCTCTGATGTACTTGGCGCCATAATAGCATGCGCCCCCTGAGCGGGAGGCGAAGGTACTGACACGTGAGGAGAGTTAGTCGGCATAACTTCCCCCTCGTCGTCTGGTGATAATTCTTTTATAGATAAAGACTGACCTTTATTATTTAAAGAGAAATCAATACATTTAGTACACATATTTCTATGGGGCTCCACACTGGCTTTCAAACATAATGAACAAGTAGATTCATCTATGTCAGACATGTTTAAACAGACTAGCAATAAGACTGGCAAGCTTGAAAAACACTTCACAATAAGTTTACAAGCAATATAAAAAACGCTACTGCGCCTTTAAGAAGCACAAAACCTGTCTCAAGTTGAAATAACAATGAACCCAAGCAGTTATACCAACCAAATTTTCACAGTAGATGTATTAAGTTAGCAGAGCATTGCACCCACTTGCAAATGGATGATTAACCCCTTAACACCCAAAACGGATAAACAATAGAGAAAAACGTTTTTTAAAACAGTCAAACACACTGTCACAGCTCTGCTGTGACCGATTACCTCCCTCAATATGACTTTTGAAGCCTTTTGAGCCCTCTAGAGAAGTCCTGGATCATGCAGGAAGAAGCAGGAAGTCTGAGCCTGAATTTTTACTGCGCAAAAAAGCGCTAAAATAGGCCCCTCCCACTCATATTACAACAGTGGGAAGCCACAGTTAACTTTCTATGCAGAAATTAAGCCAGCCATGTGGAAAAATTATGCCCCAATAAGTTTTATCACCAAATGTACGTTAAAAAACGATTAAACATGCCAGCAAACGTTTTAAAAACACATTTTTTAAAGAGTATATATCTCTATTAATAAGCCCGATACCAGTCGCTTTCACTGCATTTAAGGCTTTACTTACATTACTTCGGTATCAGCAGCATTTTCTTAGTCAATTCCATTCCTTAGAAAAATATTTTACTGCACATACCTTAGCTGCACGCCATATATCTCTATTAATAAGCCTGATACCAGTCGCTTTCACTGCATTTAAGGCTTTACTTACATTACTTCGGTATCAGCAGCATTTTCTTAGTCAATTCCATTCCTTAGAAAAATATTTTACTGCACATACCTTAGTTGCAGGAAAACCTGCACGCCATTCCCTTTCTGAAGTTACCTCACTCCTCAGAATGTGTGAGAACAGCAAGCGGATCTTAGTTACTTCTGCTAAGATCATAGAAAACGCAGGCAGATTCTTCTTCCAAATACTGCCTGAGAAAAAACAGCACACTCCGGTGCCATTTAAAAATAACAAACTTTTGATTGAAGAAATAAACTAAGTATAAAACACCACAGTCTTCTCACGACCTCCATCTATGTTGAGGGTTGCAAGAGAATGACTGGATATGACATGTGAGGGGAGGAGCTATATAGCAGCTCTGCTGTGGGTGATCCTCTTGCAACTTCCTGTTGGGAAGGGAATATATCCCACAAGTAATGGATGATCCGTTGACTGGATACACTTAACAAGAGAAAATGGCATCTTTAGAAAGTCCATTTAATGGCAAGAAAAATGGTATATAATATGTGTGGGAACAGTAAATGAGTAAGAGGAAAATTACAGCTAAACGCAAACACCGCAAAAATGTAAAAATAGCCTTGGTTCCTAACGGTCAGAAAATGGAAAAGTGCTGTGGTCCTTAAGGGGTTAAAGGGACACTGAACCCAGTTTTTTTTCTTTCATGATTCAGGTAGAGCATGCTTTTTTAAGCAACTTCTAATTAACTCCTATTATCAATTTCTCTTTGTTCTCTTGCTATCTTTATTTGAAAATCATGAATGTAAATCATAGCAGCCAGCCCATTTTAGGTTCACCACCATGGATAGCGCTTGCTTATTGGAGGCAGACATTTACCCACCAATAAGCAAACATAACCCAGGTTCTCAACCATAAATGGGCCGGCTCCTATGCATCACATTCCTGCTTTTTAAATAAAGATAGCAAGAGAGCAAAGAAAAATTCATAATAGGAGTAAATTAGAAAGTTGCTTAAAATTGCATGCTCTATCTGAACCATTAAAGAAAAAAAAAATCCGTTTAGTGTCCCTTTAAGCTATCACAATCACAATTTAAGTGCATAATTTAACAAACAGATTTAAAAATAATTTGTTCAACAAATTTTGAAAAAATAAATTAAAAATAATATTAGATCATTCTAGCTTAATATTGGCTTAAAGTGTGTGTTTGTGTAAAAATGGTTAATTTGTCTCTTGACAGGTAAGAGAGGCCTGTTAGGCATTATCTTAGGCTCTGGAGCTCTCTAGACCAGCAAAGCATTGAGGGCCCTTCCCGCAGAAGGTTTAAAGAGTGCTCAAAAGACTAATGCTGGCCTGGTCTACTCAGGGAAACAATTTAGGCCAATTAGCATCAACCGGTCCTCCATTCATCATACCACTGTAAGAATATAAACAAACTGTCAGCTCTAACCTAACAAACATCACCCTGCTACTAACTCGCATTATCCCAGCCTCTCAGGCAATACTGTGCTTTAGGGCATCTGTGGAGCCGGGCCGCTGGAATTAAAGACACATGTTCCAGCCTAGGTTAACGAGCAAATTTGTAATCAGCAGACTCCTGACAGGTTTCCGTCAGCGCTGTCAACTCCCCTCCGCCTCTCACTTTATTTGCCGTACCTAAACGGCATCAATAAGAATGGAAAGAGGGTGGAGTCAACCTGTTAACTAATGCGGCCAGGTGTGTCCAATTAGCTAGCTCTGTTTGCCCTATTAACTCCTAAAGTGCTGCAGGGCAGTCAGGATCCCTGACCTTAAACTAAAGCCCTGTTCTGCAAGGATTACAGAGGATGCTGTATAAAGCAAGCACCTAAAATTGGGTTAAATATAATAACCAGCAAACATTTTAAGTAAGCAGTTTAATGTATCATTGTTACATAAATCATTTAGATAATGTATATTATATTTAATCAAACTATCACAGTTAACAGACTACCAAACTTGGAAGTGTTTAGTTCCTATGTCAATGTTGCTTTGGCTGCATGAGGACACCCAATGCACAATGAAAATGCTTCTGATATCAGGAAGAGTTCAAATCTACACTACTGCCCAAAAACCAAGAGTCCAGTCTATAATAAAGGTTTGGTATTCGAGAGCCATACAAATCAAATTTGAAACTCACAGTAGGGCATTTCAAATTAAATTAGAAACACTTTTACAATACATATGTGTTTGAATACATAAAAAAAAACAATAAACAAACTTTTTCTTGATAATGACTATCATATAGATAGGCACATTTTCCTGTGCATACTCGAGGAATCCATTAGCACAGGGGCGTCAAACTTGCGGCCCGCGGGCCTCATGTGGCCCTCAACCTAATTTTGTGCGGCCCACGCCACCTCCATGAAAAATATTAATTATAATATGCTTATTACTTAAAGAGCGAGTGCGCTTACGGTTAGGGATGCACATACATTAAAACATACGTTATTAAAAAGAAAAAGACAGATAAGTGCATAATGATTTCTTTAACACATGCAGTTCATTACTATGGTAGCACTGATTTCCCACATTATTTCTGTCCATTCCTTTCCATCATTTTCTCTTTAACTAAAATCACATACTTGAAATATATTTCTATGTATTTATTTTATATAATCTACAACAGGTATGTCTATCACTATTATAAACAGTGGGTCGCAGTTGGAGCGTGTGTCTCACCTTCTTAAAAGCATTAGAGCACATTTCCTCAAGCCAGAGTAAGTTAATTAGGAGTTACAGAACACAATCTTTTGAAATGTATACAGTTATAGCAAATGCCACTGCACTGTTTAGCAATGACAAGATATGTAGGTAGTGTGCGGCCCACGTGAGTTGTACTTGTATGGAAAATGGCCCGCGACTAAAAGGAGTTTGACACCCCTGCATTAGCATAATACACTGGTATAATGTGTGATCAATCCCCATATAAAGCACCTTATCTTTTGTAGAATAAGACTTATTAGTACAAACTAATCAAGCGTATAGCAAATATGCTTCTAATAGATTCTTAAATGCACTGCTGTGATTTTTTTTTTTTATTTGAACTTTGTTGCTTTAATTGTCAGGTTTGGTATATTTCACAAATAAAAAAACCAAAATTTAAGTGATACCTGTGAAAAGAATATAGAATGATAGGGTCATATTCAAAAACATCTAAAGCTTTTTGTATTATTTTTAATTATTTTTTGTCCCAACTACACTAAAAGGCCAAAAAAAAAAAAAAAAGACTACATATACATATTCAGTTTATCCCAACAATTTATTTAACTGCCTAGGGCTCCATGTACTAAGCAGTCAGCGAGCTACCCGCAACAAATCTCGCGTCAAAACTCGCAAACTGATATGTACAAAGTCGTCAACTATGTTCAAACTCGCATCTTTAAAATTGCGAGCGTACTTATCCGCCAAACCTCGCTACCTCTCCATTTTTCACTGTAATTAGACACATTTGACCACCAACTCGCCAAAAACGAATGTACTAAAAAATCTATTTGTCCGCTCGCTACAATTTCCGCTCCCACCTCGTTATTTTTGCCTCGCCACCTTTTAGGTGGCGGGCAAGGTACAAAACAATAGGAAAGTCAATCTAGACGCCAGTCTAGACATATATAAAAGGCAGTAATATCAGCATTGTACAGCATAACTGGCGTCTAATTTGTCTCTCATTTCCATGTACATAAATTGCGCCAAATTTGTCGACTGTAATTAAAGAGTAATCTATATTTTAAATTTGTATTGTATAGTTGTCAATCTTTATAATTATTTTTATATTAATATTTATATATTATCAGATCCAGATGAAGCCATATCCAAATTGTAAATAAATATTACAAAAATAACGCTCTGTTATCACTCTTCAAAATTTTTTGAACAATAATAAAGTTGTTTAGATAAGTTGAACTTTTATAGGAGCAAAATTCTATTCCCGCGACTACTATGATGTTCGTGACACCTTGCATGTCACGTGTTAATAATTGGCCAGACAATTCAACTGAAAGTTAAGTACATCAGCTTAGTCGCGGCGAGCAAGGCGTCAAATTTATCAATAATCCGCCACTGCTCGCGGCGGGCTAGACTTGTCTATTTATTGGGGGATTATTAGTACATAGTGACAGCGGACAACATTTCGCCCGCGGCGAGTAACGGCGAGTTTATCCGCGTCTAAAATGACGGATGAATTGACGGCTTAGTACATGGAGCCCCTAGTATTTTTTTTCCCCAACAAAAATTTCCAATAAATAAATTACTATTTAATGTAAATTTATTGTAAATAGTTTTTTGTCAGTTAATCAACCATTTAGGAGATGGGAGAGAACTTTGAGGAAATATCTGGGTGGCATGGACAGCGTTGCGGCGGTTCATAATGTGACCAGCTGACCCAGAATCAGTGTGGGCTAGGGTCCATGAAAGTGGCCGTGTGTTTTTTGGGTTCAGCTAGGGTGATCTATTGGCATGGCTGGGCACTATATGGCATCTTTACTTTTAGAAACCTGGGAATTCAGTAGGGCACATTTATATACCCATGGTGCTGGCCCTGCAGTATATGTAACACTATCTGGAGACTGTAAAAATGGTTAATCTCTTTGTTAAAAAAAAAAAAATCCTATTTCTAATAAAAAAAACATGCATTTCAGAATAGGGATAATTCATTAGAACCCTTCTTAACAAAAGAAATAAAGAATGCTGGGGTTAAACAGTGTCTGAATACTGTACTTTTCAATAAAATTTATCTACTAAAAAAAAAAATATTGGACCATTTGGTCTTCTCTTGAATATTTACACAAAACCCTAACTTCACAATAGACATATAATTATTGTTGATCTTGTGTCATGTATTCTGACCCCCAACACTTGTAGAATGCTATTTTATGTATTTATTATCCTTTATTCTACAATTTGATGTTTTTCTTGCTGTCCATCAGCTAACATATAATGTAAGTCTGTATTTCTCTGTGTATCCTGCCTCCTGATATTCAGAATCTCAGGAAAAAAAAAATTAAAACAGCTTTTCAAAAACTCTAAATATGATGCAAATCTTAAACAACACAAATCTATTATAATTATCAATTGGAAACTATACATACAAAACTCTAATTAACCTTATGCAGAGCTTAGGAATATTACCAGATATTGGCAAAGAGATGACAAGCACAAGTGCCGCCTTAAGGCCCCTTCGGTACTTGGGGGGTCTAACTTGTCCTTCCATGCTGGTTATAAATAAAACTTGCTTACATACACCTGTCAGTAGGTCTAGTTAGCTGTATATACAAAACATGGCAAATGACTGCACTCTCAAAGTGGACTGGGTGTATATCTGGTGTCATCGGCAACAGTTTTTGAATAAACTCAGTGGCGGTGCATTTCACAAAGCACTCTCAGTAATTCTGAATACACATCCAGTAACACAGGCAGCTAACTAACCCCAGAGCAAACTGGGTGCAAAATCTGCCTGGGACTAGCTATATGCAAACATAAAAACACATAGCAAGAAAAGGGTGCAGTTCCTTTAGATTTCACACCTGGATCCAGGAGCCGGGGTTGCCATATAATGAAATACTTATGTAATAGAGCCTTGCTACTTCAGTCTGCAGGTACAGAGTGTGCCTGATTCATCACAATTCCATTCTACTACTTTATTGCTGTTTCTGAAGTCATTTAACCCCTCACTTGCCAAGTACACAGACAAACCTGTCACAGTAAAAAGGCTTTGTTTCACAGTCGTTATTTTTCATATCTTTGTAACCACAATTTTGCAGCAAAATCCACTGAGGTTATTTAATACCAGCGCCTGCATATAACAATGTGGTACCAGCAAAGCTGCTTTGCACGTGTCCCAGGCAAGTTTGATATTAGTGAGAATGCTTTTGTTCTGCTAATAAAGTTAGAATTACCAGATTGATTTTACTTGACAACAATGTAGAGATTTGGACAACTATATATGTGATATAACTAAGCAGGGAGGTTTTTTGTGGTTATCCTGCGGGAAACCAGCACCAAACTCTGAAATGTTTTTCCAATTTACTAAGTGCCTGCAGCCGCCGTGCATCCGATCCCCATCTGCTGCCTAGGATTCAAATCACTCGTTTTGTCTCTTACTGGGAGAGCTGCTCGGAAAGGGAAATTTGTAGCGAATTTCATGGGTAGGACTGGAAAATCCATGGTGGGTCACAGGTCAGTGCAAATAGAACAGTGAGATGTGTACGTGCATAGGGCGTTAGAAGGAAATAAATAAGAGTGATTAGAAAGTGAGAGGAAGAAAAATATGAGCTTAAATTAAATCACATCAGTCTTCCAAAGAAAATAAAGGTTCTCTGATGAAGCAGTTCAGTCATTTTATAGATAAGTGTAAATAATTATTTGTGCACAGGTAACAGTGCAGGCTTATATCCTACTAGTAACTAAACCTTGTTCTGAACATTTATGTACAATTTCTGATACCATATAATATCTTCAAGACGTAATGGACATGTATGGTTTAAAAAATAAAAAAAATGTTTGCGCGCCACAATGTGGCTCTTATTATTATTTAGAACACCTAAATTATAAAATAATACAATCAATACTTTGATCTTTTATTAGTAATATACATCTTCAGGCTTAAAATGAGGAAACTCATATATACAGAAAGCCTTACTGGATCTTGCCAATAAAATACACACATTATTTATATATATATATATAAATTTATGAGCATATATATTAAACTCCTCATGTGAATGAGGGTTTGATACCAAAATGTCTAAAACCTACAAGAATAAAATGTAGAGTTTCAAACATAGTTAAAGGGACACTGAACCCAACGCGATTCATATAGAGCATGAAATTCTAAGCAACTTTCTAATTTACTCCTATTATCAATTTTTGTTCGTTCTCTTGCTATCTTTATTTGAAAAATAAGGCATCTAAGCTTTTATTTTTGATTCAGATCTGTGGACAGCACTTGTTTATTGGTGGATGAATTTATTCACCAATCAGCAAGAACAACCAAGGTTTTTCACCAAAAATGGGCCGGCATCTAAACTTACATTCTTGCATTTCAAATAAAGATACCAAGAGAATATAGCTAAATGTAGCTCGCTCCCGCTACTAGACCAGAGCAGGAGCAAGCTACATTTATATCCAAAACCCGCTCAGTAGATCCTGGAGCGGAGTCTAACGTTACACTGCAAAATACTTTTAATTTTCGAAGTTACCGCTTAAATAACGTTATATAACATTATTCTGAAGCTTTACTGCCTCTTTAAGTATCACTCCCCTTCCCATAAACCCCAGTCATTCGACCGAAAGGAAAATGGAAAAAGGAACAACACAGGTGTAGGTGCCTGATGTTTAGTCAAAAAATAACTGTCTGAAAAAAAAAAGGGCGGGGTCGTGGACTCACCATATCCGGAAAGAAAGAAATTTATCAGGTAAGCATACATTTTATTCTATTTCCTAAGATATGGTGAGTCCACGACATCATCAATTACTAGTGGAAACCAATAGCCAAGCTAGAGGACACAGATGACTAGGGAGAGAAAACAAGACAGGCAAAACTTAACAGAAGACACAACCTCTTGAAGTACCCTTCTCCCAAAAGAAGCCTCACCGAGGCGAAAATCAAATTTGAAAATTTGGTAAAAGTATGCAAAGTAAGGAAACCGCCCTCATGGATGGAACTGTAAATCGCAGGTATAGACTCCCGATATGCGCTACAAGATAAAGCCCTCACTACATGACAGTTCAAAAAAAAAAAAAAAAAAACATGGACGCTTCAAAAAACCTCCTGCTTACAACAAGACGGCAGATCAAATCAAGGAGAAGTTCCATATCTTCTATAACAATTTCTAAAACAGAGACTAAAAGCATGTATTTGTTGCAGTCAGGAATAAAGAACAGGGAGCAAATCTCTGAGTATTTATCAGGATAATCTAAGCTACATAGAACTCTTAGTTATTCAGCAATGTAATGATATTCTTAGCTCCACACAGCCTACGTATGCACAATATAATAGGAAGCGCCCAACCCCCCCTGTCAGATACAAGGTCTTTTTTTTTTTTTTTCTTTTTTAATACTTTATTTAATTTTTGACAGAAAGGAAAAAAAAGTAACAAAAGAGCACATTCGCTCATGTTTGTGCACCGCGCAGGGTAAATCAAGATACATACATAATAAAGAAATAATTTGTTGTCAGTACATCATACAGAGCATATAATCTTGTTTACATGCATACTTGTCCAAGCAAAAAAAATAAAAGTATGTCTATTCTGCCACTTTTCTGGTGCGTTTAAACATATAAAGAGAGAGAAGAGAAAGAAAAGAAAAAAAAAGTTTTTACCTCTCCCCCGCTATAAGCTTTCAGTACCATGCCACTGGGAACACTTCTCTCAGAATTAGGCCTTCAAAATATTCTGTTTTATGAAACTCTTTAGTAAGAATATACTGTATGGTAAGAGGATATGCCTGGATAATTTTGATCCATTTATTAAAGAATCTTTGAATTTGTTTGCTATGTAATTTTGAGATATTATACTGTTAAAAAATAATCTGTTGTTTTACAGCTTCCAAAAATATAGTGAAAGGGGGGGATTTCCTATGTTTCCAATTTTTTAATAATAAATTGCGGACAATTAATATAATCATATTAATCAGGTCAGCATTATGACCTCCTACACTTAGGAAAAAAATCATTTTTGGGTCAGAAATAGAATACTCAGAGTCCAGTTTATTTAGCCAAAAGTTAACTTTCTGCCAAAATTGCCACACTTTCGGGCAATACCAAAAACAATGTAACAAGTCTGCCCGAGGCAAAGAACATTTATAGCAAAGGCCCATGCTATCCTGTGACCACTGGGCTAATCTTTTCGGTGAAATATATGCATTATTGAGTAGTTTTAGGTGAGATTCGTGCCAGGAGAAATGAAGGGGCGCTTCCACCAGCCATTTAATACTCTTTTTAATCAAATCATGATTAATTGCTTCAAAGTATCTCGACCAGTGTGAGATATATTGATCGGAATGTAATTGACCCTGCTTAGCCAGTAAGATATTGTATAAGAGCGAAATAGAGTGTTTTCCTCGTTTATATAGCTTTATATACCCTCCAATTTCTGCAAAGCATTCCAACCAATTTCCCAGCTGTAATTTATTATTTAAAAAATTACGTATCTATAAATAGGCAAAGAAATGTTTGTTGGAAAGATTAAATTCATTGACAATACTTTCAAAAGTTCTTATATTCGCTTGCTCATCTAAGAGCTGCACTATTTTAGAAAGTCCTTTATTATCCCATTCTCTAAATGGCTTACAAAAACACCCAGGTAGAAACTCAGGATTTCCTCTAATCAATAGAAAAGATGATATATGGAAATTGATCTTAAGCCGGGAGCATAGAAGTTGCCAGGCTTTAACTACATTATAGATACTGGTACACATTTTTATACTATTTGGTAGTTGCACACTGGCGCAGTGTAGGATTGTTTTACAAGAAAATGGATATATAATAGTCTCTTCTAAACTTATATTCGTCAATGCCTTGCCAGTATGCAGCCAGTCTATCCCATAACGTGCTAGGATAGCTAAATTATATGACTTGATGTCGGGGAAAGCTAAACCGCCATGCTCCTTCTGTTGAGATAGCTTTTTAATCGAGATCATCTGTCTTGACTTATTCCAAGGAAACTTAGCACAGGCCTGGTTAAATATTTTAATATCTTTTGCTTTGATAAATAAAGGGAGATTATTCATTACAAATAATATCTGTGGGAACAAAATATTTTTTATCATTGTAATTTTAGCTGATAGAGAAATTGGAAGTAATGCCCAACGGAGTAATTTGGCTTTAATATTAGTAAAGAAAGGGGTAAAATTAAGTCTGTACCAGCTGTTTGGATCTCTGTGTAATATAATCCCAAGATATCTGAAACTCTCGACCTCTTTTAGGTCATATTGAATCCTACTATCCTTATTTTTATATATCCATAATATCTCAGATTTAATTGTATTTACCTTATAGCCTGAGATTCTGCTAAATAATTCTAAGGCACCAAATGCTATGGGAATATTTTTGTATGTATGTTTAAAATATAATAGTAAATCGTCTGCATAGAGTGACAAAACTAATTTCTGTTCTCCAATATTTATCCCCTCAAGTTCTTGGCGTAAATAAATTGCCAAGGGTTCAATGGCCAGATTAAATAAAAGGGGGGAAAGTGGACAGCCCTGACGAGTACCTTTCTCCATTTAAAAAAAAGAAGTTTGGGTATTATTAATCGCTATAGAGGAAATCGGATAATTGTATATAGTTTTAATAAATTCTATCAAATTTCCTGAGAAACCAAAATTTTGTCAGGGTCACATATAAATGTTCCCATATTATGGAGTCAAATGCCTTCTCCGCGTCAATCATAACCATAGCAATATCATCTTGGTATGTTATTTTCTCCTTATTAATTTTATTCCAGAAATATTCTATTAGCGTATATGCTTTTCTAATATTTTTAGTAAGTGACCTATTGCACATGAAACCCGCTTGATCTTGATGAATAATTTCTTGGAGTACTTCCTTAAGGCGATTCGCTATTATAGATGTTAACAATTTGTAATCTATATTCAGCAGGGAGATAGGTCTATAGGACCCTAAGTCTGTTAAATTTTTATCTTTTTTTGGTATAAGGGTTATGACTGACGTGGAGAAAAACCTTGACATTAATTTTCCCTCCATAAAATATTCATTGAATAAACAAGTTAAAATAAAAACAATTTCTGATTTTAGGAGCCTGTAGAACTCAGCCGGTATTTGGTCTGGTCCAGGTGCCTTGCCCAATTTAGTTCCCTCTATCGCTTTTATAACCTCGGCTGGGGAGATAGGCGAATTCATTACCTTCACTTGATCTGCAGTGATCTGTGGACAAGTAATACAACTCCAAAATGTCTTGTTTGCTTCTTTATCTATAGCTTTCGAGGCATATATATTCTTATAGTAACCGTAGAAAGCTTTACTGATATCCTCTGTTTGTGTGTAATTTTGACCATCTACAATCACATTCTCAATTATATTCTTCCGATTTCTGGCTTTATCTAACCTTGACAAAAGCTTCACTGATTTACCATATCTACCACCATAAGCAGCGTTTAATCTAGCTTCCTGCTTTATCATTTTAGCTAGAAGAAACAAGTCTTTCTTGTTTAGCCTTTCTATACTCTAGCCAATATTTCCTTAGTAGATTATTTGTATAATTCTGAAGAGCCCTGGCAACGGCTTTTGTTAACTGGATCTCACGAGCTGTGGTCTTTTTTTTTTAGCGTAATCATATATAATTTAATCTCTCCCCTTAAATATGCTTTGGCCGCCTCCCAAAATATTTCGTAATTATTAGCATACTCTTGATTGTTGACACAGTATTCGCGCCATTTATTTTTTATCCCTATTTGGAAAGATCTATCATTAATCATATGTTTTGGGAAAAAAAAAATATTCCCCCCCCCCGTATATTGTAGTGATATTGTAGCATGATCTGATATTGTAATTTCACCGATATCTGCAAATATCTCTTCCTGTAATAAAGCATTTGAGACTAAAAAAAAATCAATGCGCGAGAGGGATCTATATACCTGAGATTCATAGGTAAAGCTTTTTCCCTCAGGGTGCTGAACCCGCCATATATCATGTAAACTTAGTTCTTCACATATTTGAAAGAATATTTGAGAGTTTTGCATAGGCCTTCTATTCTGTCTGTGGGATAACCTATCTAATGATGGTATTGGGGTTAAGTTAAAGTCTCCAACAAGAATTATATTTTGATCTTCCTTCAACATTAGTCTTGCCGTCATGTCACTCCAGAACAGTTGGTCCTTGACATTAGGCCCATAAATGTTACACACTACATATTTTATTTTTTTAATGTCCAATGTTAAAATTATCCATCTATCATTAAAATCTATTTGGCTTTCTTGGATATTATATTCCAAGTCCTTGTTAAAAAAAAAGCGACCCCCCGTTTCCTCCTAGTACAGTCTGATGCTATTACTTGTCCTACCCAATTGCACTTAAGTTTCTGAGCTTCAGTGTTTTTCAAATGCGTTTCCTGCAATAGATACAAAGTCTAACAATATAATATGCGGTGAAGTTGTATTATACCACTTGTGAGCAACTGGAGCAGTGTATGTCCCTGTTCAGGCAATGAGTGGTTAAATATTTGTATAGAGTCAAAAAGGATTTTCTGTTTGTATATTCTAGGTATCTGTAAGATAACCATTGTGAAATAGGATAGATCTACATACATATACATAGCCATTATAATCTGTCCCAGAATTAATACTCAGAACAGTTTAGATTCTGAATTGTCAACACCTTTAGAGAAGTAAACATGGTGTAACTGTAGATTAGGGATACTCTCTTAATAATAGACCAGAGGTTAGCAGAACATATAGGTAGGTTGCATCACAGATAACTTACTACTGCAGTACAGTGTACTACTAACTTACAGTCAGACTCAGACAGCAATTTTCTTGAATCTTGTTGTCGTCACTCAGCATAGGAAAATAGGCGAGGCGACAGCTGCAATGAGCACTGCACTCAGTGACAGCAGCTCACTTCACTTTCCCGCTATTTAGTATTCTGATGGCGGGGGCAGCAGCTTCACGTTACGTGGGCAGCAGCATTACGTGACGTGGGCATGACGTCGCCCGCACCCCCCAAACCCGCAATCGGCAAACCAAACTATGGTACGTGGTGCTGCCTGGGTGCACCAACCACAGCACGGTTTGACTTGACTGGAGTCAGGGTGGGAGGGTACTTGCTATGCTAGTAGTCGCTCCTCCTCAGCTTGACCTGGACCAGACCCTCCCTTCTCCCCGCAAAACAGGCAAAAGGCGATTGAATTTTACAGCCGCCCAGCCAGAGCCTGCCTGTGTACAGTAAAACAGTGTGTGTTACAACAACAAAGTCTTAAAAAATAAAATAAAAAAAAAAGTTAAGTTACTGACAGTCAGTGACTGCATCTGCATGCAAAAAAAAATAAAAAATACACTGACTACAGACAGGCGCCGTGGCACCCCTCCCTGCAATGCACCAGTAGGCACATGACTACTGTGCCTAATGGCAAATCCGGCCCTGGGAAGAGCAGAAGATCTCATTTTGGTTTATGATTTCTCCTATTTCTGTATTTTGTCTATGGGTGAAACATCTAAATGATACTTATTATAGGATTTAACTGTTAAGACTAACCTAAGTTGGAGAGAAGGGTTATTCCTATTGAAATGTTTTCTAATATGTTTGCTTACATTCTTAATTGCTTATACACACATAGTTGCTCAAATCAGAGTACACAACCAATTGTAACCATATCCACAGAAACGCATATCTAAACTATGGTAGCAACATTTTAAAATAGACCTATTTATAAATAACATCAATTGGATGCCAAAACATATTTATGGGTGGCTAAGCCAAACATATAGCTCGCCTCCTCTGGTACTGTCTGTGGCCGGGTCAGCGATGGAGGAGGCCGATACACACTCTACGGATCTAGCACCTCCACATAAAGAATACATTATATGATTTAATTATCACAATTGAGGAATAGGTGATCTCGCCTACCATACACAACAATCCTAGTTCGCTAAAACCCTGATATAGTACACCAAGAAGATCACCATAGGGCAATATTGTATTAGTGCACCATAATCCCATGCCCTCTAAACAAATATCAAACACTCAAAATTCAGTCACTAACAAAGAATATGGAACTAGTTATTCATACCAACCAACCACACACAATCTAAGAGGAACAACCATTAATAAATTATGAGCAGCAATGTGAATCTCAATCGAGCATAATACGTAAGATGTTAGAGTGTGCAGTTTAATCCTGTTCAGTTCTGGTTATTTGCATCTTTTCCCCAATATTGTTTAACCTGATGTATAAAAGCTATTATCTTTTTTTAAAGATGCAATTTTTTTTCATTTTGTTTTAATATTTTTTATGCTATATCCACTGTAACCCCCAGCTTTAAATAAATATACTACTGCAGGTCCAAGAATGACCAATCAAGTTAAAGGGGACAAAAACAAGGACTATAATATCTAGAGTACATAATATATTATTGAAAATACCTGAAATGTAACATCTATTGTAAATGTTCTTTATTAATACTGTAATGTCCTTGGAAAAAAACTAAAAAAAAAAAAATAGATATAAGGTCCTTCCTCAGAGGCAACCTCCAAGATGGAAGAGATGACATCTTTACTAGGTCTGCATACCAGATCCTGCGAGGCCATGCAGGAGCTATAAGAATTGCCAATGCTCTCTCCTGAATGATACAAACAATGTTTCGTAGGAGAGCAAATTGAGAAAACAGATATGCGGGACTGAAATTCCAAGGAACCACCAGATAATCTATCAGGGCGACCTGCAGATCTCTAAACCCAGAACCATACTTTGAAAGCTTGGCGATCTGTCAAGACACCATTAGATCCAACTCCAGCACCCCCCCATTGAGGGTTAACCTGGAGAACACCTCCGGATGGAGAGTCCACTCCCCAGGGTGAAATGTCTGTCTGCTCAGGAAGTCCGTTTCCCAGTTGTCCACACCTGGAATGAAGATGGCAGATAGACAGCAATTGTGAGCTTCCACCCACTGAACAATCTGATCCACCTCCTTCATGGCTAAGGAACTCAGAGTTCCTCCCTGGATGTTAAGGTAAGACACTGAGGAGATATTGTCTGACTGGAACCTGATAAACTAGACTAAGAACTACTGAGGCAAGCCATCAACTCCAAGATGTCTATAGGGAGAGCAGACTCCTCCTGAGTCCATAGACTCTGCACCTTAAGGAGTCCCAGACTGCTCCTTAGACCAGCAGACTGGCGTCTGTGGACACAATCACACAGGAAGGTCTCTGGAAGCTTGTGCCCTGAGACAGATGTTCCTGAGAAGCCACCACGGGAGATAATCTCTTGTCGACTGATCCATAATTATCTCTGAGACAGATTCAAATGGACTCTGTCAGAAATATTTTCATAGCTAGGGAAACTATTTTTTTACCTCTGTCAGAAATATTTTCATAGCTAGGGAAACTATTATGGTCCCTTAAAAAAAAAAAAAAAACTACTGCTGTAGCTGAAACAAGGGAACTCTTTCCCAGATTCACCTTCCGTCTGATGAACGTAGAAAACCCCCCAACAAGATCTCTGTATGAGAGTTTGCTTGCTGAAAGGATGGCGCCTGAACCCAAATGTCGTCTAGGAAGGGCACCACTGCAATTTCCCCGAAACCTAAGCACTGCCAAGAGGGTCACCAGAAGAAAGATCTGGGAGCTGTGTTAAGGCCAAAGGGAAAAACCACAAACTGAAAGTGTCTGTCCAGAAAGGTAAATCTCTGGAACTTGAAGATATGTGTCCTTCAGGTCTAGGGTAGTCAGGAACTGACCCTCTTGGACCAAAGGAAGAATGGAATGAATGGTTTTTATCTTGAAGGACGGTACCCTGAGAAAACTTGTAGAGACACTTAAGTCTAGTATAGGAAGAAAAGTGCCCTCCTTTTTGGAGAACCCTGAACCGGTCTGAATAGAATCCTAGACCCTGTTCCCTTACAGGAACAGGTATTATCACTTCCAGAGATAAAAGTATAAACAGCTTGCGAGCACACATTCAAAGTGCAAGTAGCTGCAGTCCGATTCAAACTGCAAAATTTCCGCTTGCTAGGCAGCAAAGCTAACCATCAGGCTACTACAGCTGGCTCCAAACAATTAAAAAATGCCTCTCTAATCTGGACTGCAGATAAACAGAGGAGAAACCTGTCTCTGGGAAAAAAGTTTTGAATTCAATTCAGAAACCCTGAGATACTATGTCCACAGCCTATCTGGGACATCACATATCCTTGCTTGAAGAAAAAAACAGACACATATAGACCCCCACTTGGGCCGATCCGGATCGGGGGCAAACCCATCATGCCGAGTTAGCCTCAGCTGCAGTTTTCTACTCTGACGCCCTTTAGGTCTATTCTTCTTGTATAACTGCAGAACTCTTACGGTAGAAAAAACACTTTTCCACCCTTAATCCATTGAGTGCTAATGACGGCTCCGAGCCGTTGCAAATTGTCTCAGTCAGGTGTGAACGACGGCTCAGAGAAGGGGCTTCAGGTTTCGCGTGATGACGTCACCGCGCAACTTTATTTAAAAAATACAATAGACAGTATAGGGAAATTAGGCATGCTGCTTAGAAGCCTGTATTTCAGGCATCTAAACAGCTACAGATCCCCTTACCTTTCCAATGGTATAAGTCTTGGGGATCTGAAGAAGAAAAAAAGTTAAAAAAATATATATATTTAAAAAAATAAAAGCCCCTCAAATCCAGCTTAGCAACCAGGTGGGAAAGTGCTTAGCACTCAAAGGGTAAAAATCAGAAATATTTCTGCCAGACCAGGACCAAAAAAAGGTCTGATCCTTGTAAGGAAGCGCCAGAAGCTTGGACTTAAGAGAAAAAATCCACTGACCAAGGATTTTGCTACAACGCCCTGCGGCTAGCACAGCAAAGCCAGATATCTTGGCTCCTAGCAAAACAAATTGTATGGTAGCATCAGAAATAAAAGAATTGGCTCACTTAAGAGCCTTAATTCTGACCTAGATCTCCCAAGAGAGTCTCTACCGAAATTGAATCTGACAAGGTGTCGCACCCAAACAATGCCACACTTGACACAGTGGCAATACAAAAATATCAAATAAGCCTCCAACTTAGTCCGTTAAAAGATCTCAAAGAGCAGCTATCCTCTATAAGGATCGTAGTACTCTTAGCCAGAATAGAAATAGTCCCTTCTACTCTAGGAACCGTGCACGATTAATCTTTAATGGAGTCAGCGACAGGAGATATTTTAAAGACAGGAGACGGGGAAAAGGTATCCTTGGCTTCTCCTATTCCTGCAAAATAATGCACAATCTGGAACAGGGAACACTTCCACAGAGGAAGGAATATCATAGTAACTATTAAATTTACTAGATTTCTTAGGGTTGACAACGACAGACGTATCAGAGTCGTTCAAAGTAGCCAAAACCTCCTGTAACAATACATGGAGGTGTTTAAGCTTAAATCTGAATGAAACAACTTCAGCATCGGATAAAGGAATAATACTGTCCAAATCTGAGATCTTATCCTCAGAGGCTACCGACGTATCCTCCTCATCAGACTTATGAGGAAGGGCAACCTGTGTAGCAACAGGTGGAACAGAAACCTTACCATCTGAATCTTCCTCTTACAATTTCCCATAAGTATAGGAAAAGTAGATTATACCACAGATTCCGCAGAGGATACCTGGGCAGCAAATTCTGCAGGCAAATAACCTCCAGGAGATAAGACACACCGCAGGGAATCTGCATGCTTGATAACTAGGGCCCATTGCTGCATCTGCATGCTTGATAACTAGGGCCCATTGCTGCATCTGCATGCTTGATAACTAGGGCCCATTGCTGCATCTGCATGCTTGATAACTAGGGCCCATTGCTGCATCTGCATGCTTGATAACTAGGGCCCATTGCTGCATCTGCATGCTTGATAACTAGGGCCCATTGCTGCATCTGCATGCTTGATAACTAGGGCCCATTGCTGCATCTGCATGCTTGATAACTAGGGCTCATTGCTGCATCTGCATGCTTGATAACTAGGGCTCATTGCTGCATCTGCATGCTTGATAACTAGGGCTCATTGCTGCATCTGCATGCTTGATAACTAGGGCTCACTGCTGCATCTGCATGCTTGATAACTAGAGCCCATTTCTGCATCTGCATGCTTGATAACTAGGGCTCATTGTTGCATCTGCATGCTTGATAACTAGGGCTCATTGCTGCATCTGCATGCTTGATAACTAGGGCCCATTTCTGCATCTGCATGCTTGATAACTAGGGCTCATTGTTGCATCTGCATGCTTGATAACTAGGGCCCATTGCTGCATCTGCATGCTTGATAACTAGGGCCCATTGCTGCATCTGCATGCTTGACAACTAGGGCCCATTGCTGCATCTGCATGCTTGACAACTAGGGCCCATTGCTGCATCTGCATGCTTGACAACTAGGGCCCATTGCTGCATCTGCATGCTTGA